>NC_042996.1:17731310-18006310 GCF_901001165.1 Salmo trutta | reverse complement strand
TATCATCTCGAAAACAAAACGTTTATTCTTTCAGTGAAATATGGAACCGTTCCGTATTTTATCTAACTGGTGGCAACCCTAAGTCTAAATATTGCTATTACATTGCACAACCTTCAATGTTATGTCATAATTATGTACAATTCTGACAAATTAGTTTGCAACGAGCCAAGCGGCCCAAACTGTTGCATATACCCTGACTCTACGTTTAATGAACGCAAGAGAAGTGACACAATTTCCCTAGTCAACATTGCCTGCTAACATGAATTTCTTTTAACAAAATATGCAGGTTTAAAAAAAAATATATACTTCCGTGTATTGATTTTAAGAAATGCATTGATGTTTATGGTTAGGTACATTTGTGCAACGATTGTGCTTTTGTTAAATCACCACCCGTTTGGCGAAGTAGGCTGTGATTCGATGATAAATTAACAGGCACCGCATTGAATTTATGCAACACAGGACAAGCTAGTAGTATCATCAACCATGTGTAGTTAACTAGTGATTGTGTAGATTGATAGTTTTTTTTTATAAGATAAGTTTAATGCTAGCTAGCAACTTAACTTGGCTCCTTGCTGCACTTGCGTAACAGGTGGTCAAGCCTGCCACGCAGTTTCCTAGTGAATTGCAATATGATCGGCCATAATCGGCATCAAAAAAATGCCGATTACCGATTGTTATGAAAAACTTGAAATCGGCCCTAATTAATCGGCCGACCTCTAATCCTAACATCAACATGTGCCTGATCAGTGTCCAGGGGCAACAGTGCTCTTCCGTGCCTCTTTGAAGTGCTCCTGGAGATCCGCTTGCTATAATAACAAGATCAGGACTGTTTGCCCTCTGTCCCAAACCAGCACGAGACTATGCAGTCTCTGTATGGATGATGGTCCTCGACTCTCTTAGATTTGAGCTCCGTTTTGTCAGTCTGCCTGTGATCGTTCTGGTAAATCACTAACTCGTACACCTGCGCTTGACGATTAATCCACACACACACACACACACACACACACACACACACACACCCACGCTGCTTATAAACTAACTCTATCCGAACCCCCCCCTCTTGCTGACGAGTTCCTCTTTGATCCGTACACTTCAGTCACCTGTAACTCCATACCAATCCCTTACCTCTCCCTTTCACTAACACTAACACACAGCACCATACAGGAGTTTAATTCTATACATTTTGTTTTCCAGAAAAAAGACGCGACCCTCCAGGTCAAAATGGTAGGTCCTTCATGAAATTCACTCGGGTCTTTTTTTTGTTGGAAAATCATTTTTATTTTAATCAGAAGTTGATGTAGACATTACGCTTTCAAACAACCCAGAAATTATTTGACTTAAAATATTCCTACACAAACACAATCGTCACTCCCTGACTTCCCCACATGGCTTTGATTGAATGGTTCCAGTGTAAAGCCATTGGCTAAGCCACTGATAGCAGGGTCTTAGGGGCTTGGGAGAGGTGTTCACTCTAACTAACAGATGCCCTATCCCCAGTCTTAATCTTAACCAAGTACTGTATATCTGACTGTAGCATCAGTGGTGAGAGGCAGTTTCTACATACATAGATCCACTTTACAGGACATGCTTAGGTATTCTACACACACACACACACACACACACTCACTCCAGAAAGCTAGTTCCACAGGGACGTTGAGCAGATCCCTCCCCTCAATCTTAAAATACCAAACCTGTAACAACACTCACTTCAAACCAGGCCATATGAATAATCAGCCTACATCACAGCAGATCACTTAGCTATAGATTATATATATAACCTTGTAGAGTATAAGCGGCATCTCATTCTCAAATCCCCTCTCATCAGTACCCAGACAGGCCTGGGGTGATACGGTTCATGTCACTTGGTACCAGAGCTTTCCCAATGGTACAGATACTCTAGCAGTCAAAAGCTCTTTAGAGATGCTCTCTGCACTGGTCATGTAGATTTGCTGTTGTGGAACAGCACAGTGGCACACTTTCATAGCACTCCTTGGCATCGCTTGGCAACAGTGCGTACTATTGGACTTCACAGCTAGTTTGCTCTGCCTGGCTCCCCATAGTGCTGTACTGGTCTGACTAGGTGGACAGACGGTGCCATCCCTTGCTCTGCCTAATCAGACTAAGAGGATTTAATTCGGCTGCTAATGTTAGTTACTTCACAGCACTCGCACTACCGCAGTCCCCTAACACTCATAGCAATGGCTATGTGGAACGGAAGGAGTTGTGGTGAGGGGGTAGAGGAAAGGGGGAGGTCAGAATTTGACATTTTCTTTTTCATCATAGCGGTGACCTGTAAACAGATTGCTGAGGGTGATGTTTTTACATGGCGCGGCCTAGACCTATCCTGTCCCCTGAGGGTTGATCAAATCACATTTTATTGGTCACATGCACATGGTTAGCAGATGTTAATGCGAGTGTAGCGAAATGCTTGTGCTTCTAGTTCCGACAGTGCATAATATCTAACAAGTAATTTAACAATTCCACAACTATTGCCTAATACACACAAATGTAAAAGGGGTGAGTGAGAATATGTACATATAAATATATGGTTGAGCGATGGACGAGCGGCATAGGCAAGGTGCAACATATAGTATATAATACAGTATTTACACAACCGTTCAAAAGTTTGGGGTCACTTAAACAGGGACATTTCTTTGAAAGGAAAGCAAATGTTTTGTCCATTTAAAATAACATCAAATTAATCAGAAATAGTGTAGACATTAATGCTGTGAATGACTATTGTAGGTGGAAACGGCTGATTTAAAAAAATATATATATATATATACGTAGGCGTTCAGAGGCCCATTATCAGCAACCATCCCTCCTGTGTTCCAATGGCACGTTGTGTTAGCTAATCCAAGTTTATCATTTTAAAAGGCTAATTGATCACTAGAAAACTCTTTTGCAATTATGTTGAACAGCTGAAAACTGAAGATCTCGTACAATGCTATGTACTACTCCCTTCACAGAACAGCGCAAACTGGCTCTAACCAGAATAGAAAGAGCAGTGGGAGGCCCCGGTGCACAACTGAGTAAGAGGACAAGTACATTAGAGTTTGAGAAACAGATGCCTCAAGTCCTCAACTGGCAGCTTCATTAAATAGTACCCGCAAAACACCAGTCTCAACGTCAACAGTGAAGAGGCGACACCGGGATGTTGGCCTTCTAGGCAGAGTTGCAAAGAAAAAGCCATATCTCAGACTGGCCAATAAAAATAAAATATTAAGACGGGCAAAAGAACAGACACTGGACAGAGGAAGATTGGAAGAAAGTGTTATGGACATACGAATCTAAGTTTTGAGGTGTTTGGATCACAAAGAACATTCATGAGACCCAGAAAAGATGCTGGAGGAGTGCTTGATGCTATCTGTCAAGCATGGTGGAGGCAATGTGATGGTCTGGTGGTGGTAAAGTGGGAGATTTGTACAGGGTAAAAGGGATCTTGAAGAATGAAGGCTATCACTCTTTTGCAACGCCATGCCATACCCTGTGGACGGCGCTTTCCTCCTACAACAGGACAATGACCCATAGCACAGCTCCAAACTATGCAAGAATTATTTAGGGACGAAGCACTCAGCTGGCTGGTATTCTGTCTATAATGGAGTGGCCAGCACAGTCACTGGATCTCAACACTATTGAGCTGTTGTGGGAGCAGCTTGACCGTATGGTACGTACGAAGTGCCCATCAAGCCAATCCAACTTGTGGGAGGTGCTTCAGGAAGCATGGGATGAAATCTCTTCAGATTACTTCAACAAATTGACAACTAGAATGCCAAAGGTCTGCAGGGCTGTAATTGCTGCAAATGGAGGATTCTTTGAAAGAAAAGTTTGAAGAACATTATTTCAATTAAAAGTCATTTATTTATAACCTTGTCAACGCCTTGACTATATTTCCTATTCATTTTGCAACTCATTTCATGTATGTTTTCATGGAACACAAAGACCTTTCTAAGTGACCTCAAACTTTTGAACGGTAGTGTACATATGATATGAGTAATGTAAGATATGTAAACATTATTAAAGTGGCATTGTTTTAAGTGACTAGTGATCCATGTGTTAAAGTGGCCAGTGATTGGGTCTCCATGTAGGCAGCAGCCTCTGAGTTAGTGGTTGCTGTTTAGCAGTCTGATGGCTTTGGGGGTGCCACACTCAGAGTGCCCTCACCACCTCCCTGTAGGCTGTCTCGTCATTGTTGGTAATCAAGCCCACTACTGTTGTCGTCTGCAAACTTGATTGAGTTAGAGGCATCATGAAGCCTCCAGCTTGAGGATGAGCTTGGAGGGAACTATGGTGTTAAATGTTGAGCTGTAGTCAGTGAACAGCATTCTTACATAGGTATTCCTCTTGTCCAGATGGGAATGTGCAGTGTGATGGCGATTGCATCACCGGTAAGGTGGAGGTGATATGATCCTTGACTAGTCTCTCAAAGTACTTCATGATGACAAAGTGAGTGCTACAGTGCGGTAGTCATTAGTTCATCTTTGCCTTCTTGGGTATAAGAACAATGGTGGCCATCTTGAAGAATGTAGGGACAGCAGACTTGGATTGGGAGCGATTGAATATGTCCGTAAACACACCAGCCAGCTGGTCTGCGCATGCTCTGAGGACGCGGCTAGGGATGCCGTCTGGGCCAGCAGCCTTGCGAGGGTTGACACATTTAAATGTTTTACCCACGTCAAGAAGGAGAGACGTGAGGGCGGGCTTTGTATGCCACGTCGGAAGTTAGTAGCAGTGGTCGAGTTTATTACTCTCGCGCGTAGTGCCCAAGCCAGACTGCCCATACAGACAACATTCCGGTCTATCTGGCATTGTGTGTTCTGCCTGTGGCCATACAGCAGTTTGTCTGTGGTGTCCCAGTGTCTGCGGTAATGACAGGTGAGAATGATCCTGCGGACAGGAAGAGGGCACAGCCAGATCCACGTTGGGCAGATGGATGTGGTACCGTGTTTGTTTGAGTCTGACTCACTAGTGTGTCTCTGGGGAATTAACTGTGTTCACCCGGAAGGTTCCAGTTTTTGTTGTTGCCTTGAATGCCCTCTCTCGTTCACCCCTCCTCTCCCTTTTTCTCACACCATCTCTCCTCCTTTCTCCATGTTGTCTCTTGAGTCCCGACTCCCACCCAGCCAGCCAGCCTCTCTGATGTAGATTCATCATGTTTAAGAGAACCTCAGGGATTATGGTGGATTAGCAGTGGGCATTAATGGTTATGTAAAATCCAGCATCGTGATTTGCTGGGATTAGAGGTGGGCTAGAGTTGGGGGTGTGGTTTGGCCCGCTGGTGGAGAAGGGGTGAGAGAGTAAGGAAAAGAGTCAGGCTCAGAGAGCTGGGACCTGGCAGTGCTCCCTGTTGTGAAGGGGAGGAGAGAGTACTCAGTTTGGAGGCGGAGCCAGCTGTGGCATTTTCCCAAACCCTAGGCACCTCACTTAGCCGGAGGGTCTTAGTCTGCCTGGCTCTGCCTGCTGTCTGTCTGGTCCGTACCCTGCTCAGTCTCCTCTCTTGATCTCTCTGGTTGCTCCTCCACCTGGTTCTCTGGATCTCAAAATCTTGGACTTGGTTCTCTAGTTCTGTGGCTCACACACCCTGTGTTCCTCTCGGGATGTCTCTCTGATTCTCGGGACCTATAGATCTCGAAGCTATATCCCAGGACCGGGCACCATGTAGTCTTGCCCCCCACCCCCCCATGCTGCCGCCACCGCTCTGTGATGATGTTCTGTACCACCTTCCTGTCCTCTCCCTCTGAGGACCTATCTGAGGGGGGAGGAGGAGGGGGGATCCATCCGGGAGGGTGTCTCTCCACCCTCCACTGCCTGATCCTTCCCCAGGAGGAACTATATGCGCCCCCCTCGGACCCTACCAACCGCCTCTCGCTGCGCCACGGGGACCAGGCCAGCAGTGGGGTGGGTGAAATGCTGCTGGACGTCAACATGGCAGCTATCAGAGGGTGTAAGGGGGACAGAGGGGGGAGGAAGGGGGGCGGAACTCCCTGTGACTGTAGTCCCTCAGTCTCACCCTCGGTCAGAAAGAGCCCCCGTGGGGACTCGAGCCACAGAGGTAGGTGGCTAAGGAGTCAGGACACATGTCCATAGAATTAAGTTTGGTTTGACCACTATGTGGGTGTCACAGGACGTGGCAATATTATTCAGTGTGGGGATTCCACACGCATCTCATCCAGTCAGTGTTGTAGCAGTTTTTCTTGTCTGCTGTGTGTTGGTTAGCAGACATCTCTCTTACTGGCTGTCCTAAGCCTAATGGGAGGCATTAGAGAGGAGAGGAGATGGTTGTACATCAGGAGTGCTTAGTGAGAATGTAATGTGATCACAGCAGCAGATAGTGTGTTGTGGCGTTGGCTGAACTCTCCAGGTGTTAAAAGGCAACCCGCTCTCCCCGTGTGCCCTCTCATTGAACTAATAGGAGGACGTGTCAACGATGGAAGTAGACCTCTATTGTAATCAGTGTGTTAAACTACCTAGATCTGAGACTCTGGTCTCCCCCAGACCAAGACTCTCCGAGCCGGTTGCATTGTGGGTACTGTAGTTCTGACTCTCTTCTGTTCCCTCCCCCAGGCCCGGCCCTGCCCATGGCCACGGTGGACATCAAGAACCCAGAGATCAACACTGTGTCACGGTTCCACGGACACACCTCTCAGATTAACAACATGGTGAGCACCAGCTTCAACAACAACAAGAAGGAGAAGAAGGTGAAGGGAAAGAAGGGCAAGAAGCTGACCAAGGCAGACATCGGAACACCCAGCAACTTCCAGTGAGTATTCCATTCTGTGTTCCTCTCTATTCTGTTCTATATGATTGTTATATTCTGTTCTATTTAGGTTTATTTTGTTTTTAAATTCTGCTCTTTTTTTGTGACACCTGAGTAGTAAGGGTCATTCACAAGCCCACAGTGTGGGTTGAATCCTCACATTAGATTTGTGGGGAACATCTAGTTACTCACTGTGGTGTCAAGTTAGGATGTGGCCCGTTGGGGTCATCTGGGGGGTATTGCATGGCTAATGTATAGAGGAGTACCTCTAGCCATACTGCCATGTGTTAATGTGTGGCAAAGAGTTGATGGGACTTTTTAATCCTGGACATATTTGTAATCCCATGTAATATGTATCTGGCATGATTGATGCGAGGATTATCTGTCCCGTGTTTTTAGGACTAGGACACTGTGGTAGTCAATACTATAGTACTGGCTTACTGAAGTAGTGTAAACCAGGTGTGTTTAACCAGGGGTCCACACTCAGGTACTGCAGGGGATCTGTGAAAATAAATAAATACACACACAGTACCAGTCAGAAGTTGGGGGACACCTACTCATTCAAGGGTTTTTCTTTATACTATTTTCCACGTTGTAGAATAATAGTGAAGACATCAAAACTATGAAATATGGAATCATCTAGTAACCAAAAACGTTTTAAACAAATCAAAATATATTTTAGATTCTTCAAAGTATCCACCCATTGCCTTGATGACAGCTTTGCACACTCTTCCGACAGTCTTGAAGGAGTTCCCACATATGCTGAGCACTTGTTGGCTGCTTTTCCTTCACTCTGCAGTCCAACTCATCCCAAACCATCTCAATTTGGTTGAGTGATAGTGGAGGCCAGGTCATCTGATCTCAAATATTAAATCTCAGCCGTCATACCGCTCAGGAAGGAGTGCGAAAAGTGCAAATCAATCACAGAACAACAGCAAATGACCTTGTGAAGATGCTGGAGGAAACAGGTACAAAAGTATCTATATACACAGTAAAACTAGTCCTATATCGACATAACCTGAAAGGCCGCTCAGCAAGGAAGAAGCCACTGCTCCAAAACCGCCATAAAAAAGCCAGACTGTGGTTTACAACTGCACATGGGGACAAAGATCGTAGTTCTTGGAGGAATGTCCTCTGGTCAGATGAAACAAAAATAGAACTGTTTGGCCAAAATGACCATCTTTATGTTAGGAGGAAAAAGGGGGAGGCTTGCAAGCAGAAGAACACCATCCCAACCGTGAAGCACGGGGGTGGCGGCATCATGGGGGTAATATATTTTTTCAATGTTTTTATGAATATCACTAGCAACAGAATAAACACATTTTGAATTAGCAGTATCTTTCTATCCAACTTTATTTCTCAACTCCTAATATTGAGCTATTGACAGTCTCTGGAGTATCTGACATGGCCTATTCGCAGGTGCTTTTTCAAAGCCTGACAGTGTGGCGGGTGCAGTGTCCAAGTCAAGACATACATTTTTGCCAACACATGATTCACCCTTGTTTAACCAGCTAAACAGCTACTCTTAGCGAAAATGTGCTTGGAGTTACCTTTCTAGCTAGGCTACTTTTAGAGTTTACACTGTGTGTCCTCTTATTCCCTGAGTATAGGGTTTGGTGTGTGTGTGTGTGTGTGTGTGTGTGTGTGTGTGTGTGTGTGTGTGTGTGTGTGTATATATAGTAGGTAGCCTATGTGATCATTCCCTCAGGCTCTGTACTCCTCTCTCTGATCATGTGTTTCCTTCCAGGCACGTCGGCCACGTCGGCTGGGACCCTAACACAGGCTTCGATGTGAGTATGACTGACTGACTGGGTTCTGACTGAGGAGATGTTGTTGTCTACACTGAAGCATCTGGCTAGTAGAGTCATCCCCCCTACTTCTAATGGTATGGGAAGATCCTATGTGACCTGTGATCTGCCTCTTCTCACTTCGGTGGTCTAGCTAGCCTCTGTCATATAACGTATGGGACATATTCAAGTTTTAATGTCACATGCACAAGTACAGTGAAATGCCTTTCTTGCAAACTCAAAGCAGTAGGCCTGGACAGTGGGATGGTTTCTCTGAGGATGTGTATCACTGGGAGAAAGAGGGGAGGGAAGGAGAGTTTGTTTATTTCTGACGTCGTGCTCGTCAGACGTGATTCTCCTCAGAACTAAATATGAAATATTATGGTATCTCTCCTCTCTGCAGAAGTCACTGCCAGCCCAGGCTTACACAAGGAGATTTCACATTCTAAACCTGTTCCTGCATAATCCTTTCAGTTGTTTCCAAATGAAGGATGATAAGTAATTATTGCGTGGTGTTCTACACGCACATCGAACAGACGGGAACCCGGATGATTTGATGACATTTCTAAAATAAGATTTCAATGATTTTGAGTTTCTGAGCTTTAATACTTTTAAGAATTTAAGTGGAGAGAGAGATGGGTGAGTTTAAGAGGAAGAGATATAGAATGTTTTAACATGGTTCAACAGGAACAGGAAAGAATACCCCTTACAGCAGTAATTCATTACATAAAAGAACACAACCTGAATTACATAAACTAAACAAAGCTGTTGTTTTGTGTGTCTGCCCAGAGAGAGAGAGAGTAGTGGTTTAAACTAGATAAGATATAAACCTGTGTAATATAGTTCTGTGGGAATATAATCCCACAGCCTTCAATCCACTCTACCGGTTGGGCAGTGCCAACCTGGCACAGTTCCCCTCAGCCACCAGGTGGCGATGCAGGGGCGCCAACATCAGAGCAGTTTATCTGAGAACATGAGACCGCCAGCTCTGACATAATGTGTTTCTAACCGAGTAGTGTTTTATCCCAGTGACGTTCTAACTCATTGAGGTTCAAACTAAGTGAAGTTGTAACCAATTGAAGTTCTGAGTGAAGTTCTAACTGATAGTGGTTCTAACCCAGCATTGGTTCTATTCCTGTTAGTTTCTTTTTCCATCATTTCAGTGTGGTTCTAACCCAGTGTTCTCTTCTCTCTCTCCTCCAGTTGAACAACCTAGACCCGGAGCTGAAGAACCTATTTGACATGTGTGGCATCTCTGAGGCCCAGCTGAAGGACAAGGAGACCTCCAAGGTCATCTATGACTTCATCGAGAAGAAGGGAGGCGTGGAGGCAGTCAAGATCGAGCTCCGCAGACAAGGTGTGTGTGTGTGTGTGTGTGTGTTCTGTGTTTGTCAGAAGAATATCCATAGCGACTGACAAAACAAGTTGCCTTGTAGCCTAAACTGTGATGGTATCCATATAGATTGTTTAGTGCTCTAGGGTCTAATGTTCATCGTGTTTTCCTCAGGTCCTCCACCTCCAAGGTGGTGTGGTAGGTTGGTTTATCTCTGCATGGTGCTGCTGTGGCATTAACCTGACTGGGAAGCTGTCTGACCTCTGGAGGACAAAAGAGTAGTTCCATCTCTGTCCCAACGTCTAACACAGGGTTCCCCAAACTGGGTCCTGTGTGCACGACTTGTTTTTTTTTGCCCTAGACTTTGATTATTTGAATCAGCTGTGTAGTGCTAGGGCAAACACCCCCAAAAATATGCTCCCAGGAGGGGCCCCAGGACCGAGTTTGGGAATCCCTGGTCTAACACAGGGGCGCACAACTCAGGCCCTCGAGTTCCTCAGGACTGATGCCCTTGAAGACCAGGGTCTCTATCCACAAAGTGTCTGAGTGGGAATGCTGATCTAGGCTCCGTTTTCTCTTCTAGGTCATAATGAATAAGATTGTATGGAAAGAGTCTAGATCAGCACTCCTAGTCGCAGACGCTTTGTGGATACGGACCCATAGCTGTGCAGCCCTGGGCTGGATCTAACATGTATCGACCTTGACAGACCAGACCAGGAGTCAGTTTGCAGTGTGCTGAAGAGACGTTTGCCTTATCTTGACTTTAGAATGTCATGTTAGTCAATGCTATGCTACCACAGAGCTTTTGTTTGAGTTTCTGGGTTAGTTGAGAAGAATAACATGAAGCATAGCTGTCCCTAGTGGCTACAGTCATTACTGCATGCTGGCATACCAGCAATTGAGCTGTATTTGTTGCTGCCTTTCCTCCTGAGGTTCTTCTAGATTTGAAAGCATGTTGTGAAGTGTACTTTGTGTGTGTCTGTGTGTGTGTATATATATGCAATAGTCAATTCCATGCAAAAATAATTTATCTTCTCTCTGGTCCAGCTCCCCCACCCCCTCCTTCCAGAGGTGGACCACCACCCCCTCCCCCACACCAGACCTCCGGCCCCCCGCCCCCACCCATCCGGGGAAGGGGCGCGCCTCCCCCTCCTCCCCCCTCCAGAGCGCCCACCTCAGCCCCACCACCACCTCCCCCCTCCAGAACAGGCATGGGAGCTCCACCCCTACCCCCAACCAGAGGCCCTCTGCCCCCTCCTCCCCAGCCTTCCCATGCCTCCCTGGCTCCCCATGCCCCACCTCCTCCCCCGCCTCCCTCCTCCGCCCCAGCAGGTATGGGTTCCGGAGCACCCCCTCCTCCTCCCCCGCCTCCCGGCCCTCCTCCCCCACCCATGCTGCTGGAAGTTGATGGAGGGGGTGGTGGTGCTGGTAAGCCCTCAGCCCTGTTGAGCCAGATCAGGGAGGGGGCTCCGCTGAAGAAGGTGGAGCAGAAGGAGAGGCCCGTTTCCACCAGCACCGGCCGAGACGGTCTCCTTGAACAGATACGACAGGGCAAGCAGCTAAAGGCTGTGAGTGGACATTACCTTATACACTACACTCTTAACCCCTATGCCCATGTTCCCTATACCCTAGCTCCTACCTCAACCACTAAAAGCCAATTTTAAGATTGCTCCGGCATTGCGATCCAGATGCTGCGTACTGAGGGTGCGATGCAATTGCAGAGCTTTATCAAGCTCTGTACCGCATCGCCTTGGGCCTCCCAAATTTTGTAACAATGTGGAGGGCTCCGTATTGCGCCGTATAGCTCTGCATTGACATTATTGGTTGACGGTAGGTGGGGGCGGGAAGTCCTCTATAAACACAAACTCACTTCCTTGACATCTTCCTTCACAACAGGAAGTATGAATGGCCTGACTTACAGAGGCCGTAGCGCAGTAACTGCAGTACGGCCAATGCAGCTGTCGGCTTGACCACGTAGCCCCTTCACACTTCCCCTGTCCTAGTGATACTAGATGCACATTCCCCTATACTGGAGCGTGTTGACTGGTGTGTATTCCTGTGTGTTCCAGGTGGCTGACGAACCAGGGTCAGGAGGACCCGCCACTCCATCAGCCGGCATCGTAGGAGCTCTGATGGAGGTGATGCAGAAGAGGAGCAAAGCCATCCACTCCTCAGGTACACACACACACACACACACACACACACGTCAGATACGAGGCTGTTGTTATATTCATACCGATGTATTTTCTTTGTGTGTCTCTGTCCCTAGATGATGATGACGATGATGATGAGGAAGAGGACTTTGAGGATGATGATGAGTGGGATGACTAGTGACCCCCCCCCGGATGACTATGACAACACTGCATTGTTCCTAAATTGTTTTTCTAAATCTTATTCAAATGATAATGTAAATGTTTTATCAATTTGCTGTATATTTTTGTTGCCTTTATGTTTTTTTTTATTATTATTCTGTGCAATACCTCATTTAATCTGTAAAGGTTTGTCATGTTATCTTTCTGTAAAGTTTTTTCTTCTCTCCTGCATTAACATTTTTTTTATGTCAAGTTTCTCTTGATCTGTAGATTTCAGTCAGTGACTGGAGGGAGAACAAATGAACAAACTGACAGGGCCCTTAATGTTATAGTTGTTAAAAATCGAGAACACTATTTTCATATCCTTCTCTTAATTCATTTTTACTTATTCAAAAATCCTAGTTTAGCACTCTTATTTTCTTACGAAATCAGCTCTGTTGGAATATTTAGTCCCATTCGCTGTCGATGGTAAATCGACTCAGAGTTTGTATTTTTGCACGAATTGAAGGAAGAGGCTCAGTACGTGAGTACAGAGCAGTATCATGGCTGTATCTGCAACGTTATGCTTTAAAGGATATCACTTCAATTATCCAACACTGTCAACCCGTACACTACAGTAGTACACACACACACACACACACACAGCTGTCTGCTCTGCGTTTCGGTTTGTTTCATCAGTTACAATACAGTATACTCTACAAACATTTGTTTTACTGTAGCAATCAGCCGGCTACAGTTATTTGTTTGAATCAGGTCGATGCTGATGCAAAGCTTGAGGATGAATTAGTTTTGTCAACTTAATATGACATCTGAACTGTTCCACTAACAAACTGTCCTTCAGAACCAGTGAACCACACTAACACTCATCTACCATTGACACTAACCTGTCTCTACACAGAGGGATACTGCTTTCTCATTGGGGAAGGGAACCAATGCTGTTTTTTACAGTATCGCTCTCTGTTTTTACGGTTAGTGAAACTCTGTTCAGTAACCAGGATATATGGACCTCAAACCTTCAGAAATTAGGTTGGAAGAATAATGGACTATTAAATTGTACACTCAAATAAATGTTAATATTTACAGCGACGCTCTCCTGTTTTCTGTGGGATGGATGTGAGTATGATCTTAAATATGACCAGCCTTTGTACAGTAGGTGTACCGTACAATAAGTGTTTGCTTGGGCCTAGGGTTGTTTTGAGGGAGAGCAACTCCTGAGTGTTTACTTGTTTTGATGTTTGAGCGCGTTAAAGGCGTGCACGTGGATGTGTGCGTGCATGTGCACTAAGCCCTCTGGCAACCCTTCCATCAGTAGTGAGTGATGACCAGAGCTCTCATCACCAGCAGCTTGGCATGATTGAGCAGACAACAGCTGAGACATATTCACATGGGGTCTTTGAACGGTCCATATAGCATTTAATGAATAGAGCAGACATGACTCTCTCTTATATGCTACAGAGCTGTCTGATCTACACTTAATATTTCTATCTGACTGTCCAGTGATGTTCCACGACCTGTCTGAATACCTGAATAACCCCCTGGTATGTCTGCTCCCACAAACTGATCTCAAACTGAAATAAGATTGCCTGCATTGTTGATATTTATATTTAATAGTAGTTGGGTGTTTATTTCAATCCGTTCCAGGTGATGCCTGTGTAGCTATGCCAAAGATGGAGTGGGTGCAGCAGGGTAGAGCGTGTCCTGTGTCCTCTCCCTTGTGCGCTCTGGTAAGCCTGTAGGACCAGCGTCCCCTATGAATGGTTTACGAAAGGGGTTATAGCAGGTATACAGTTCCAGGCCCCTAGCACTGTGGAAATTACACCTGAGCAGTGAGTTTGGCACCCTTAGTGACAATACACTGGGGACAGTGCATGGACATAGCAACAACGGGACTTACTGTAGGACAGGTGGCATGGCAACAAGGGAACGACTGCTTAATGGGAACACATGGACATATGGCACAAGTCCATGACAGCCACTAAATCTGAGTACTGGAATGCTTGCTGCAGGCCTGTAGAAGCGTGATGGGAGGGTTGGACCAAGTAGTGGGAGGAGACAGTATTAACAGCTGTTAATAACTTTGGTTTCAGTGTGGCCTATAGCCCTTGTCTCTCAGTTCCCAGTACTCATCATGTTGGCTAAACCCACACATTAAACTGCGAGGTCGAACTGAGTCCACATGACATAACTCATGGACTATTTGTAGTGTGTATGTAGAAGAGATTAAGCTGGAATGATTGAATAGAGGGATGGAAATAGAGATACAGAGAGCAAATTATTTATGTTTTAAATGTATGAAAATACAGTTTGCCAGGCAGTGGGATTAGAAAAATAACTCATGACCTTTCAGTAGACAATTGTTATTTTACCAATCTGCCAGCTGCGTTGGGGTCATGTGTTAAGAGTTACCAATTCTCTCCACATCCTCTTATGGCTGTTTACACAATCTTTTTTTTCCTGACTGTCCACACAGTTTTATGTGACCCATGTCAGATTTGCACATTCACACTGATGCAATGCTCATTTTCTGTCACTAGCTAGTTTTCCATCCAATTGTCGACAGATTTTCATGCGAATATTCTAAAATCCGGATAAAGAAAATATGCGCAGTTTCCACCAAACAGACTAGTCGCGGATAAAAATCAGTGCGTGATGACGTTGTGTACGCACAAAATGTACCTTTTCACACTAAATTAAAATCTCTAGCCAACAGCTCGCAGATGCAGCGCGTTTAGGCTACATTTTATTTATTTAACTAGGCAAGCCGGTTATGAACAAATTCTTATTTACAATGACGGCCTACCGGGGAACAGTAGGTTAAATGTCTTGTTCAATGGCAGAACGACAGATTTTTACCTTGTCAGCTCGGGGATTCGATCCAGCAACCTTTCTGGCCCAACGCTCTAACCACTAGACTACCTGCCGCCCCATGATGGATTATAGGTAAGAGCGAGAATATTTTTATTAGTGAAACGGAAGTCAATCATCATGGCAGCAGAATAAGACTCGATCACCGTACGTGCACCCCACCCTGTGAAGTTTATCATCAATTATTTCATCTGTAGCCTAATAACGTTCATGGGTTTTGGAAATCATAGTGGGAGGACCACACACACCATATCATCCCGTGACTACTTCGATATTATGGTTATTATATCAATATATTTTGCACATATCGGCTTTTCCACCGCCATTTATTTCACAATGAATTTTCCCGACACAAAAAGACCTGCATTTCTAAAATTGTACCAAAACTTCCTGTTTCCATCACACCGGTCATTCGTTTTTTTTTTTTTTTAGTATAACTTTACTCTCATGAAAACTGGATGGAAACAAGTGTTCCTGGGTAGTTTTCGTTGTAATGGCTGGTCGTGTAAAAAGACAAAAACACGAGGCAAAAAATCTGAGTCCAAATCATAGAGATCCTATTATGGATGTGGATGTGGATCGCATATGGATGTGATATGCATCTAAACTGAAAAGATCAGATTCCATGATTCTTTCCCCTTCGGTTTACACATTAGGGAAAGATCAGATATACAGTACCTGATGATAATACCGGATGATACCGAAAACTGTGCTGAAATTGCTCGTCAAGATTGTTGTGTTGTTTAAGTGGTGAATATTGTTTCCCTCCAAGTCAGTTCTTTAATAGAACTGAGGTAAAACCGTGTTTTTGCAGAGTTTGATGTCCTTTCCAATTCCATGTGGGAAGCTAGGATGGTTATTCAAGGACACTTGTTGCTGCTGCCAAAAGCATTTCAGTTTTGTGTTTGCTTTTAACAGCTGTGTGGTGGATTTGGGACCATACCAGAAAACTCTTCCAAGACACATAAATGCTCAGGGGGAGTATTAGGTGGTCCTCTGCTACATTCACTGAGTATAAACAACATTAAGAACACCTGCTCTTTCCATGACAGACTGACTAGGTGAAAGCTTTGATCCCTTACTGTCACCCTTATTAAATCCACTTCAGTCAGTGTAGATGAAGGGAAGGAGACTAGTTAAAGATGGATTTTTAAGTCTTGAGACAATTGAGACACGGACTGTGTCTGTGTGCCATTCAGAGGGTGAATGGCCAAGATAAAATATTTAAGTGCCTTTCAACAGGTTTTGGTAGTAGATGCCAGGCACACCGGTTTGTGTCAAGAACTGCAATGCTGCTGGGTTTTTCAAGCTCAACAGTTTAATGTGTGTATCACGAATGGTCTACCACCTAAAGGACATCCAGCCAACTTGACGCAACTGTGGGAAGCATTGGGGTCAACATGGGCCAGCATCCCTGTGGAAAGTTTTCGACACCTTGTAGAGTCCATCCCAACGAATGGAGGCTGTTCTGAGGGCAGTGGGAGGGGGGATGCTGTCTGACAGGAAGATGGATATAACTTTTTGGCTTTTGGACAGAATCTTTTTGCCAAAACCTTTTTGGACAGAAGCCAAAGGACAGTAACTTTCGAACATTACATGTTGTAGAGAATCTTTTGTACAGTCACAGTACCTTTTCAACAGTACCATGGTTTACGCAGCAATAAAACACCATAACACTTCATTGTGTTGTTACTTGTATCTTCATGTTGAATTCATATAGTATATTCCTCACACAGCAAATACAATATTTACAATTATACAAAAAAAGGTTACCTCAGTAAACAATTTAGACAACAATTTATACACAAAAATGTAGACAACCAAATGCCTTTCTGCAAAAGCATACAGCATAAATACATGTAAAAAATATATGAATTTCAGATTTTTTTTTCTCCAATAGTAAAGGTGTTATTACAGTGTTAATTTCCAGTATCTTCTCTGAGGAAAGTCCAGTTCAATCTGAACGTATAGTTTGTGTCCTCAGTAGTCTCAGGGGGTTCCCTGTGTCTTCGGATCAGCTAGTCTCTTCATCAGGGACAAAGACAAACTTCCTCTGTGGAACTTCCACCTGCAATTAAAAAGACAACGATTTCTGTTAAATAAAACAGGATTTTTTTTTCTTATGCTAGGTTCCTCGAAAACAAAAGATTCCATGAAAGCTAGAGCTATGTCAGAGAGAAATACATGTGAGCAGAAAAAAAACATATATTCCGTAGCCTAATATTGTCCAGTCCTTCCAGGATTTTGTGACTGCATTGTTTGCAAAATCAACAATCCCCTACATATTATGCAAGGGCTTGCAAATTTGATCATCCACCGCACTATTACCGCATCTAACAGTCAAATCACTGCAATATTACTGCATAAAACTGTCCGATCATCACACTACAAAAAGAGGGCTCACAATTAAAACCATACTTTTACCGCATAAAGTGGTTCAATCAAGCCACATGTCAACAAATGTTTTCCCCGTCAGCGCATTTTCGTGATAAATTGGGCAAAACTCATCCCAAAATGTCAGAAATGCAGCAGCAATATCTAACATTTTTGCTCTCAACTATAACAAAAATCCCTCTGCGCTTTCCTTATTTACTCTTTGTTGTCAGAGTTTGTTCTGGTACTGTGAGGCTTTTCCCGTTTCCCTTATCATAGCAGCCGTCCAACAGTCCTATTTTTAACTCTAGTTAAGTGGCAGGCATTCACAGCCTCTAGACCCTAACCTTCTGAGGGCAACCAGGATTTTCCACAGTAACAACATAACAAGCAGTTACCACACATTAATGGGCCCACAGAAACATTAGAGACTAGCCTACTCTCTCGCTCCTTTCTCCTTCTTTCTCTCTATCTCTTTATTTATCCCCCTCTCTTTCTTTCTTTCTCTCTCTCTCTCTCTCTCTCTCTCTCTCTCTCTCTCTCTCTCTCTCTCTCGGCCTGTGTTAGGGACTTCAACCAAGGCTTGTGTTGTGTTTGGCTTTGCTCAGACATACCACAGCGCTTGATGATGGAAAAGTGTCATATGATCGGCGTCCATCGTAAAATAACATGTCAGCCACAGGAGATGACTCAGATAGCGATGTTCCTCTGTCACCTGTCTAAATCACACTGACCTCTGAGGTATGTGTTCCCTCTGACTGTAGGAGTCCACCCTAAGGTTCTCAAAGCACAACCTTATTTATCTTCGACCGTTTAGACAAGACACTTTCTCTCAACCATTTTATATGAGTTGTCTTTGACATTTTCCAAGATGACGTAGTGTCTCAGTCTGCTGGCTTTGTCACAGAAAGAGACACTTTTCCAATGCTTTTTTCCAATGCTATTTGGTTGGTGGTGAAGAATTGGAGCATAGTGTCTGTCCAGGAATACCCAGCCCGTCCAGGAATAACCAGCCCAGGATACAGCTAGAATAGCCTCCATGTTGGTAAGGGCCAATCGTTTTTCCTGGCTATGTGACCTGGCCAGAAAATTACTCTGGGTCCTAATGATGATGTATGAGACTAGGAACTCTCATAGGTGGTGTCTCACCAGCTGACCAGCTGACCATCTTTTACCCTTAAACCCTTGTTAACTCTTATTGGCTGTGCATGTACACATGCACGAACATGTACTCACATACACAATCTCACCTTTCTGAGGGAGCGGACACTGGCGTTGCGGATGGAGTCCATGAGCTGGTCGTGTGAGGAGCGCAGTGGAGTGGGTGGCCTGCTGTGCTCCTGTTCTCTCTTCTCTGCCACTGGCCGCAGAGCGTTCTTCAGCTCCTTCAAGATACTGTTGGTCTCTTTCAGTCCTTTCTTCCCCTTCTTCCCCTTCCCTTTCCCTTGCTTCTTAACGACCTCCTCGTGGAGCCTGATCACCTCCGCTATCTTCCTAGTCGGCTTCTTCTTCTCTGCCGGGGGCTGGCAGGGCAGTGGAGGGGGTGGGGGAGGGGGTGGGGGAGGAGGTGGGGGAGGCGGCGGGGGAGCAGGAGGGGTCTGTTTTTTGGGGAGTTTGGGGGATTGCCAAGGAGACACACGCGGGGAACCGTAGGGCGAAGAACCCGGAGTGGCCTTCAACAGAGCGGTCGTACGGGGGTTAACGGCCCCCTCTGGCCCCGCCTGCTGGTTCTGTCTCTGCTCCTGCAGGCGTTTCTGTCTCTGACGGTCCATGTTACGGGTCAGGATGCCTGTCATGCTCATCCGGGGGCCTGGCAGGTGGAACTGGTAACCCAGCTTGATCAGGGCGTGGTTCTCCCTCAGAATCTTCACCATCTCCATCTCCACCTGACAGAGAGAGAGAGAGAGAGAGAGAGAGAGAGAGAGGGATTGTGAGTTTGTGATTTTACTATTGCCTGCAAATGTGTGTTGAGCAGCTGCATCAAGATCTAAAACCAAGTCCAGACTGACTGACCTGTCCTCCACACATGTGTCTCTGGTTGTGGAAGCGTAGCTCGGTCAGGGTGCTATTGCTAGGCAGAGCCTGAACCATAGCCAGAACCCCTTTCCCTGTCACATAGTTGGACTCGATGTTCAGGCTGATGATGGAGGAGTTTTCGCACAGCGTCTTGGCAATGGCCAGCGCCACGGGGTCGTCAGCATGCGTGTTGGCCAGGCTAAAGACACGCACGTGTGTGTTGGAGCGCAGTGCCTCGGCAAACTGGATTAGAGTGTCCTGTGAGATGTCCTCGATGTTGTTGAGGTTGATCTCTTTGAGCTCAGGGTCGTTATTAAGGACTCTTTCCAGGGCCTCGTCGACAACTGTTGGGTTGCCGTCGGCGTTGGGGTCAAGCTGAGGTGGGGGCGGGGTTAGTCTCATAGGCTCCACCCTTGGGGGTCTCAGGAGGCTAGGGGAGGAGATGACGACTGACAGCGGTGATGGAGGACCAGGATCCTTTGGGGGCGCTGCTTCAGGCCTTTCCTCTTCTGGCTCCTCTTTATCCTCCTCATCCTCTGTTTCAGTTCCCTCTTCCTCATTCTCCTGTTCCTGTTCTTCTTCTTCTTCCTCCTCTTCCTCTTCATAATCTTTATTTTCTTTCTCGTTCTCGACATCCTCCTCTGCTTCGCTGTTGCTTTCTGTCACGCATTCTTCCTCGCTCTTTTTGGCATCATCATCGTCATCCTGTTTAGACATAAATTGTAAATCTCTCATTAATCTGACTCAGACACATGGTCATGTTCTCTTATGTCTAAAGTTAGACCTAAACAGGATCTGTTTTTTTTGTTTGTGTGAAGGTCCTAACCGGTTCTCTGTTGTACAAGAAAGTGATCATTATTGAATAATGAAGCTTCTTAATTGGTCAAAGGTTATCCATATAGGTTATCCATATAGATCTGAGAGTAGCAAGCTAGTGGAGTTCAGACTCTCTCCTGATCACTGACCTGTTTGGGGCTGCTTGCTTCCCCTCTCTCATCCTCCAGTATCCTCTTGGTCTCCTTCTCCCAGTACTTCAACAGAGAGTCTCTACTGAAGGTGCCAGTGGGGGTCTTCTCCGTCTGGTCCCGCTGTCTCAGGCCGATGGGCACGTTGGCATCAGGGTCAATGTCTGCCAGCTCCATCTCCAGCTCTGCTAGCTCCTCTGGGCTGAGAGAAGCCAGTAGTTCATCCTCATCCACATCCTCATACTTACTCAACTCCCGACGGTACCCAAAACCGTTCATCGCTGAAGAGGTTGGCCCCTTGGCCGGGCTCCAGGTAGATGGGGCTCTGTTTGCCGTACGAGTCCGATCAGGATGGGATCGTTCTGGGATAGGTTTCCGGTCAGTGTGGAGTCTTTCTGGAGGTGTGGGTCCAGTCAAGTTCAGTCTCAGCCAGTTCTGTTTGTCCTCTACTACTTCAGTGAGAACAGTACCAGTGATGTGTGTGCAAGGGGCCTAGCTGGGGTGCCTGTGTCGGTGGTGTGTGTGTTGAGTGTGTGTCCTGTTCTCCTCTCTTCTAATCTCTCCAGCTGCTGCAGAGGCCTTAAGAGAGGGATCAGTGGAGTGCAACAAAGCGTCGGACCATGATGCACAGTGCTTTTTTTGGGAGGCGCTGCTCAGAGAGATAGACTAGAGCCACAAAAAGCATGTGAGCTCAGAGAGCAGTGCGGCCCTGGTCAGGCCTGTCAGCGGATCCCAGCAGCGGCCACATTGTTCATGGCCAAAAAACCAGACCCAAGAGAGAGAGTCAGCGAGTCATAGAGGCACATAACGACAAGCAGAAACACAGAGACACATAGCAACACGAAAACACATATTTACACACAGAGGGACATCACATCACACATAGAGAAACCCACAGACATAGAAAGACATTCAGACTCAGAGACCCACAGAGACACACACCATGACATAGATGTGTCTCAAATAGTACACTTTTCCCTAGGTGGCTCTGTTCAAATGTAGTGCACTACATAAGGAATATGGTGTCATTTCAGATGTGCCTCTAGTAAGGACCAGATAGATTGGTTATCTCATAAGGGACAGAGTGAAGTAGGCTGTATTGAAATTGTTACTTTTCAAGTGTCTTTATCACCAATCGACATTGTTGTGTGACACCACTGGCCTTCCCGTGGGATTAACTACTACAGATATCATGGTTTCTATGGTAACATGTTTCTATGGCGCAGACTAATATAGCAATAATGTGGTAGTAGAGCTGTATCTTTTAATGGGCTTTGATTTAGTAAAATGGTTCCTGGAATACTGGGAATAACAATAGATGATTGCGTCAGTGGGCTTTTTTTTAATAGAGGGTTATGTTATCATTTTAGGCTTGTCAGAGTAGAGTGGAGGAGCTTCTCTGAGAGCTGGCAGACAAGGCAGCGGGATGTTCTCTGTCTCTGCTATACACTGCTGGCTTTGGGCTTTTAATCAGACCTCGTTATACATCACCACTCTGTCTGACTTAATGAAAAATAGTATTTGGTTGGAGAACAAAAATGGTCTGTTTATCTAGTCACTTTAAACAATGCCACTTTATATGATGTTTACATACCTTACATTACTCATCTCATATGTATATACTGTACTCTATACCATCTACTGCAACTTGCCTATGCCGTTTGGCCATCACTCATCCATATATTTTTATGTACATATTCTTATTCATTCCTTTACACTTGTGTGTAAAAGGTAGTTGTTGTGAAATTGTTAGATTACTTGTTAGATATTACCGCATGGTCGGAACTAGAAGCATTTTGCTACGCTCACATTAACATCTGCTAACCATGTACAGTGGGGGAAAAAAGTATTTGATCCCCTGCTGATTTTGTACGTTTGCCCACTTACAAAGAATGATCAGTCTATAATTTTAATAGTAGGTTTATTTGAACAGTGAGACAGAATAACAACAAAAAAATCCAGAAAAACACATGTCAAAAATGTTATAAAATGATTTGAATTTTAATGAGGGAAATAAGTATTTGCCCCTCTGCAAAACATGACTTAGTACTTGGTGGCAAAACCCTTTTTGGCAATCACAGAGGTCAGAAGTTTCTTGTAGTTGGCCACCAGGTTTGCACACATCTCAGGAGGGATTTTGTCCCACTCCTCTTTGCAGATCTTCTCCAAGACATTAAGGTTTCGAGGCTGACGTTTGGCAACTCAAACCTTCAGCTCCCTCCACAGACTTTCTATGGGATTAAGGTCTGGAGACTGGCTAGGCCACTCCAGGACCTTAATGTGCTTCTTCTTGAGCCACTCCTTTGTTGCCTTGGTTGTGTGTTTTGGGTCATTGTCATGCTGGAATACCCATCCACGACCCATTTTCAATGCCCTGGCTGAGGGAAGGAGGTTCTCACCCAATATTTGACGGTACATGGCACCGTCCATCGTCCCTTTAATGCGGTGAAGTTGTCCTGTCCCCTTAGCAGAAAAACACCCCCAAGGCATAATGTTTCCACCTCCATGTTTGACGGTGGAGATGGTGTTCTTGGGGTTATAGGCAGCATTCCTCCTCCTCCAAACACGGCAAGTTGAATTGATGTCAAAGAGCTCCATTTTGGTCTCATCTGACCACAACACTTTCACCAGTTGTCCTCTGAGTCATTTAGATGTTCATTGGCAAACTTCAGACGGGCATGTATATGTGTTCTTGAGCAGGGGGACCTTGCGGGCGCTGCAGGATTTCAGTCCTTCATGGCGTAGTGTGTTACCAATTATTTTCTTGGTGACTATGGTCCCAGCTGCCTTGAGATCATTGACAAGATCCTCCCGTGTAGTTCTGGGCTGATTCCTCACCGTTCTCATGATCATTGCAACTCCACGAGGTGAGATCTTGCATGGAGCGCCAGGCCGAGGGATATTGACAGTTCTTTTGTGTTTCTTCCATTTGCGAATAATCGCACCAAATGTTGTCACCTTCTCACCAAGCTGCTTGGCGATGGTCTTGTAGCCCATTCCAGCCTTGCGTAGGTCTACAATCTTGTCCCTGACATCCTTGGAGAGCTCTTTGGTCTTGGTCATGGTTGAGAGTTTGGTATCTGATTGATTGATTGCTTCTGTGGACAGGTGTCTTTTTTACAGGTAACAAGCTGCGGTTAGGAGCACTCCCTTTAAGAGTGTGCTCCTAATCTCAGCTCGTTACCTGTATAAAAGACTCCTGGGAGCCAGAAATCTTTCTGATTGAGAGGGGTCAAATACTTATTTCCCTCATTAAAATGCAAATCAATTTATAACATTTCTGACATGCGTTTAACTGGATATTTTTGTTGTTATTCTGTCTCTCACTGTTCAAATAAACCTAGCATTAAAATTATAGACTGATCCTTTCTTTGTCAGTGGGCAAACGTACAAAATCAGCAGGGGATCAAATACTTTTTTCCCCCACTGTATATGTGACGAATAAAATTTGATTTGATTTTATTTGATTCATGGTGCTTTGTAGAAGCTCTTCCGTTCTGTCAGTCTAAATCTTCTAATGACCCTGGGTGATAATAGTCTGGCTAACACCTAACTCTCAAAGTCCTCCTGACTTCAAAGTCAGGAATGGCTCTTTGAAGTTGTGGGCACAATGCATCAATAATGAAGGGGGCTGTGCTTTTACTGGTTGGTTCAACTCTGTGTCTTTCTCACTCAAACACCCATAGGCACAGTCATACACAGGCCCAGAGCGCCGCCCCCCTTCCATTACAACAGTTGGATTTTCAAATCCAAACAAAGCGGTCTCAATTCCAGAGGGAAAAAAAAACATTTGAGAGAACCAATCAAACCCGTCGCTCAATTTCTGAGTGAATACTGCAATAACAAACGGCCTCCTTTGCAGACTAGTGTGTCACAGCTCTCCCTGCTCTGGGTCAAGTGGGTTGCGTCTGCAAGGCTAGGGTAATAACTCTCTTTGGGTAAAGGGCTTGTTGTTGTAGGTGCCTAATTCCAGAAATCCAAAATGGGTTTGATGTGTGTAGGTGTATGATGTGTGCATACTGTTTCAGGCAATGGGCAATGATGTGGAGCCTATGAGACTTTTCCGTACATATATTTCTATGTACAGCAGAATTGTGTGGCTTCTCTCAGGCCTCCCGAGTGGCGCAGTGGTCTAGAGATTCTGGGTTTGAGTCCAGGCTCTGTCGCAGCCGGCCGTGACCGGGACACCCATGGGGCGGCGCACAATTGGCCCAGCATCTTCCGGGTTAGGGGAGTGTTTGGCCAGCAGGGATGTCCTTGTCTCATCATGCACTAGCGACTCTTGTGGCGGGCCGGGCACAGTGCACGCTGACACGGTCGCCAGGTGTACGGTGTTTTCTCTGACACATTGGTGCAGCTGGCTTCTGGGTTAAGTGGGCATTGTGTCAAGAAGCAGTGCGGCTTGGTTGGGTTGTGTTTCGGAGGATGCACGGCTCTCGACCTTCGCTTCTCCCGAGTCCGTACACGAGTTGCAGCGATGAGACGAGACTAACTACCAATTGATTCCCACGAAAAAGGGGTAAAAAATAATAATAATGATTAAAATGTAAAAAAAATAATTGTGTGTCCAATACATTTTTCTCTTGGGGACAATAAAGTGTATTGTATTGTGTAATGACAACCAGAGAGGGGCTACTGTGAATGAGGAGGATGGAGGATGGGCTTTAGGTCAACGTGGTCTCAGGGCAATTCATATTATTCTGTATGTAAATCTGTGACAATGCATTTAGTATGATGGTTTACGTAACATTAGGTTACAGTACATTATGAATGGAATAGCGGTCGTACATATCTTACAAATTAGAGGATGTATAATATCATCCCACTGGGCGCACAATGTCATTTCAACATGGATAATTGGGTAATATTTGGTTGAGAAGTTGATCAATGAGATTACAATTTATGTTAACCCAATCAAAAAGACAGCTAAAAGTTAGTTGAATTTCCAATGTGTTACCACAATGCTTTCAACCATCAAAAACACAACCAAATTCCAATGGAAAAACAATGACAGATTTTTTAAAGAACAGCATAGTTCAAATGGGAATATAATGTCAGATATTTTGTTGATTTATATAACATATTAATGTATTATCACTGTGGTTCATCTAATAGCAGAACCAAATGACCTGGGTTGCAGTTGAAATTACATTAAAAGTACATGGTGCAAGTCATCAATGCTGTTCGAGATTCTGCTTCGATTATTACAGCAATTTTGAAGATCTCCACAGTCCTGCGACAACCTATGCATGCTACTGTATCTTGAACATGCACACTCTATATGATTACACAAGTAGACATTTATAGTAAGTAACCTCAAAATGTGGCCATGGATGTGTTACTCATTTTAAGGTTGAATGTTACATTAGTTTGTAAGATAGTCTTAACTTTAGGCTATTTTGACTATCCCACCGATCCTTTATTTCGGCGAAGTCATTTACAAAATAGCCTCCAATACTCTACTCAGCAAATTGGATGTAGTCTATCACAGTGCCATCCGTTTTGTCACCAAAGCCCCATATACCACCCACCACTGCAACCTGTATGCTCTCGTTGGCTGGCCCTTGCTTCATATTCGTCGCCAACCCCACTGGCTCCAGGTCATCTATAAGTCTTTGCTAGGTAAAGCCCAACCTTATCTCAGCTCAATGGTCACCATAGCAGCACCCACCCATAGCACGCCCTCCAGCAGGTATTTTTCACTGGTCACGCCCAAAGCCAACTCCTCCTTTGGCCGCCTTTCCTTCCAGTTCTCTGCTGCCAATCAAATAAAAGTTATTTGTCACGTGCGCCAAATACAACAGGTGTAGACCTTACAGTGATATGCTTATTTATATGCTCTAACCAATAGTGCAAAAAAGGTGTTAGGTGAACAATAGGTAAGTAAAGAAATAAAACAACAGTAAAAAGACAGGCTATATACAGTAGCGAGGCTATAAAAGTAGCGAGGCTACATACAGACACCGGTTAGTCAGGCTGATTGAGGTAGTATGTACATGTAGATATGGTTAAAGTGACTATGCATATATGATGAACAGAGAGTAGCAGTAGCGTAAAAGAGGGGTTGGCGAGTGGTGGGTGGCGCGACACAATGCAGATAGCCCGGTTAGCCAATGTGTGGGAGCGCTGGCTGGTCGGCCCAATTGAGGTGGTATGTACATGAATGTATAGTTAAAGTGCCTATGCATATATGATAAACAAAGAGTAGCAGCAGCATGAAAAGAGGGGTTGGGGGGGCACACAATGCAAATAGTCCGGATAGCCATTTGATTACCTGTTCAGGAGTCTTATGGCTTGGGGGTAAAAACTGTTGAGAAGCCTTTTTGTCCTAGACTTGGCACTCCGGTACCGCTTGCCATGCGGTAGTAGAGAGAACAGTCTATGACTGGGGTGGCTGGGGTCTTTGACAATTTTTAGGGCTTTCCTATGACACTGCCTGGTGTAGAGGTCCTGGATGGCAGGCAGCTTAGCCCCAGTGATGTACTGGGCCGTACGCACTACCCTCTGTAGTGCCTTGCGGTCGGAGGCCGAGCAATTGCCGTACCAGGCAGTGATGCAACCAGTCAGGATGCTCTCGATGTTGCAGCTGTAGAACCTTTTGAGGATCTCAGGACCCATGCCAAATCTTTTTACCTGAGGGGGAATAGGCTTTGTTGTGCCCTCTTCACAATTTTCTTGGTGTGTTTGGACCATTCTAGTTTGTTGTTGATGTGGACACCAAGGAACTTGAAGCTCTCAACCTGCTCCACTAAAGCCCGTCGATGAGAATGGGGGCGTGCTCGGTCCTCCTTTTCCTGTAGTCCACAATCATCTCCTTAGTCTTGGTTATGTTGAGGGATAGGTTGTTATTCTGGCACCACCCGGCCAGGTCTCTGACCTCCTCCCTATAGGCTGTCTCGTTGTTGTTGGTGATCAGGCCTACCACTGTTGTGTCGTCTGCAAACTTAATGATGGTGTTGGAGTCGTGCCTGGCCATGCAGTCCTGGGTGAACAGGGATTACAGGAGGGGACTGAGCACGCACCCCTGTGGAGCTCCAGTGTTGAGGATCAGCGTGGCAGATGTGTTGCTACCTACCCTCACCACCTGGGGGCGGCCCGTCAGGAAGTCCAGAATCCAGTTGCAGAGGGAGGTGTTTAGTCCCAGGATCCTTAGCTTAGTGATGAGCTTTGAGGGTACTATGGTGTTGAACGCTAAGCTGTAGTCAATGAATAGCGTTCTCACATAAGTATTCCTTTTGTCGAGGTGGGAAAGGGCAGTGTGGAGTGCAATAGAGATTGCATCATCTGTGGATCTGTTTGGGCGGTATCCAAATTGGAGTGGGTCTAGGGTTTCTGGGATAATGGTGTTGATGTGAGCCATTACCAACCTTTCAAAGCACTTCATGGCTACGGACGTGAGTGCTACGGGTCTGTAGTCATTTAGGCAGGTTGCCTTTGTGTTCTTGGGCACAGGGACTATGGTGGTCTGTTTGAAACATGTTGGTATTACAGACTCAATCAGGGACATGTTGAAAATATCAGTGAAGACACCTGCCAGTTGGTCAGCACATGCCCAGAGCACACGTCCTGGTAATCCGTCTGGCCAACGTCTTACTCACGTTGGCTACAGAGACCGTGATCACACAGTCGTCCGGAACAGCTGATGCTCTCATGCATGCCTCAGTGTTGCTTGCCTCGAAGCGAGCATAGAAGTGATTTAGCTCATCTGGTAGGCTCGTGTCACTGGGCAGCTCGCAGTTGTGCTTCCCTTTGTAGTCTGTAATAGTTTGCAAGCCCTGCCACATAAGACCAGCGTCGGAGCCAGTGTAGTATGATTCAATCTTAGCCCTGTATTGACGCTTTGCCTGTTTGATGGTTCGTCGCAGGGCATAGAAGAATTTCTTGTAAGCTTCCGGGTTAGAGTCCCGCACCTTATCACTTTGTTTAATTGCTAAATTGTAATTATTTCCACTATTTCCACTATGGCCTATTTATTGCGTTACCTCCCTAATCTTACTACATTTGTACACACTGTTTATATATTTTTCTATTGTGTTATTGACTGTACTTTTTTATCCCATATGTAACTCTGTGTTGTTTGTGTCGCACTGCTATGCTCTATCTTGGCCAGGTCGCAGTTGTAAATGAGAACTTGTTCTCAACTGGCTTACCTGGTCAAATAAAGGTGAAATAAATAAATAACATTTTTTTTTAAAGTAAAATTGAATAGTGTTTGATTGGCAATGCAACCAAATATCAACATTTGACAGAGATTTATTTTCTGCTTGGATAGTTCCATCTGTGCCACTGACTTTGGCTTTAATTCCAGTTTGTCTACAAATTAATAATAGACATTTTGTATTCTCGTCTACATCTCAACCAAAAAATACAGTAAAAAAATAGGACTAAATCAAATCATATTATACTTTAAATGCACTTTAAATATGGATTTGGTCCTATTTTCTTTCCTTTGATTTTTGGTTGAAATGCAGACATGAATCCAACATATCAAATATTCATTTGTAGACAAACTGGAATTAAAGCCAGACTAATTCAGTGGCACAGATGGAACTATCCAAGCAAAATAAACATCTCCTTCAAATGTTGATATTTGGTTGCGTTGACAGCCAAACACAATTCAATATCAGTAAATATCATTACATCTAAAATCAACCAGAGCTTGAAATGCTAGGCCTATTGAATTGTCTATTTTTTGTTGAATTCTGGGATAAATTGAAACAATAGCTTTTGATGACTGCAAATGCTATGTAGGTCTAAATAGCTACTAGCTACCATTTACTATTAGAATGTTATTTTTAAGTAACACTGCATAATCCATAACCCCTGAGGGGAAATTGACTGACGTTGTGACAAAGCTCTTGAAAGAAAAGGAAGAGTAAAAAAAGGACTGTCTTTTATCCTACTGTTTTGACCGAACAAATGTCAATGAAAAGCACCATTAATGATCTATGAGTGATAAAGTATGGTCACATTTCATTTGCTCTGTTAAACCTACCCTTTGGAATGACTTCGATAGCAACAGTGAATCAACAGTATTAGTTTTTAACAGTATTAGTTTTTAAGTGGAGGTCTCGCAACAATCACTCTCACGATAGCACGTTGGTAATAGTCAGTGACAAATAGCTAAGCAGAGCTGGGCTTGGTTAAAGCCTTGGATGGGACACCAAAGGGTAGCTCTAGAAAGATCAATTCTCCAGTAGGAGGTGCTGCCCAGCATGTATTTTCTTTCTGATAGTAGATATGACATTGAAAATCTGACGTTGTTTTAAAGGTACAAATCAAATTCAACATATTTTATACAAGGTTGGTCTATGTCGAAATTTGGTTACCATGATGGCATAATCCTGTGGTTGAAATTTCACCCTCAAAACAACAATTTACTTACTTTTTTCAAATCCAATGTTTTTTCCACCACATTCCACGTCACAACACGTCGAGTATTACATTGAAACAACATTGATTCAACCAGCCCCGTGGGATATGTCTTACCCGGTCATACAATAGCATACGAATTGGATGATAATCATTATCGTATTGTACTTCTTTCTCTGAAACCAGGTTGCTTGTTGCGTCTTAACAACAGAGGAGAATTATGGGGAGAATTTAAGTTGGTGGTTAGGTGAACTAATGACAAAGGTTAGGATCATTTATGTGAAAGGTTAGGGGAACTAAAACGACAAAGGTTAGGCAAGTTACGTTGCAGGTTAGGTGAATTGGGTTAAGTTAAAAATAAGGGTTAGGGGAATGATTAGCTAAAATCCTACAGTTGTCTCCGATGTTAACTCGAACATGCAACCTTTGGAATGCTAGATGGTTGCGGATTACTCTCACCCATTCTCCTTGAACAACTTCCCTTCTTTTGTTTCTGTCTCAAGTAACTAGACCATTAGTAAGTATCATACGTCTTGGAGGTGCTAAAAAATGCGTAAGTATGTTTGTATGGCTCTGAGGCCAGGCTGTTTAGGTAGATGACCAAAGACTCATAGTACTCATAGTACTCGTAGTACTCTCTTTGGTGTGACCAGAGAGGTCTATGGCAGGGTTCTCCAACCCTGTTCCTGGAGAACTACCGTCCTGTAGGTTTTCACTTCAAACCTAATCTAGATGGCTTATTCATAACAAAACCATTTGATGTTGCCAATTATTTTAATGAGTACTTCATTGACAAAGTGGGCAAACTTAAGCAAGAAATGCCAACAACGAACAGAGAAACATCATATTCATGCATCAATATTGAAAGAAAAGCATTGTAAATTTGAATTTTGTAAAGTTAGTGTGGGAGAGGTGGAAAAATTGATATCGATCAATAATGACAAACCTCCTGGCATTGACAATTTAGATGGAAAGCTACTGAGGATGGTAGCTGACTCTATGGCCACTCCTATCTGTCATATATTTACATCACATATCACATCCAAGATGGCGTAGCAGTCAGACGTCCTTTGTCCTCGTCTTGTCGTGTCCCGTATATATATATATATTTACTTCTTTCGTTCGCATATCTTTTTAATATATTTTTTCTAAAAACTCAACTTCAAAACACTCTCCTGCAACCCGCTTCACCAATTTTTTTTATTTTTTTAAGTATTATTCACCTCAAATCTACAACAGAAGCTAGCCAGAAGTTAGCCAGTTCACTGGCTAACGTTAGTATTTAGCTAACCACGGTTGGCGGTCATCAGCTATCCTTTAGCTCGAAAAGCTATTGGCAGTTTTGTACAACGCGACTCAGACCAGAGCATACCGGACGTATTTTCTCTCCATATCCCCGGATTTCTACCGCAAGCTCTAGACATTTACACCTGGATCTTGCAGCTAGCTAGCTGCTATCCGAGTGACTATTGGCTAACGTCGGTCCCGGAGCAAACACCAATTATCCCGGAGCTAGCCAGCTGAAGAGTTCCATCAGCAACTCCTGGGCTACAATCACCTATCCGGACCCGTTTTACTGCCGATGCGGAGCCCCACCGGGCCTTTCACGACTGGACTACCGATGTTATCTGCCCAAGGGAGTTATCCAACTGGTCCCTCCGTCGTGACATAACCTGAACACCCATCTGCTAACTGCGGCCTGCTAATCGTTAGCTGTTTTGAGCATATCGGCTGCTATCTGAATAGGTCTATCGGACAATTTTCTTGGGCCACTATAACTATAACTATTTTGCCAATTGGATTGGTCCCCTCTACCACACGGAACCCCACTAATCTACTGACGGAAACACACGAGGTGGCTAAAAACAGACCTCCATCTTCTGCCAGCTTGCTACCCATGGCCCGGCTAGCTGTCTGAATCGCCGTGACCCCAACCAACCTCACTACTCACTGGACCCTTATGGTCACTCGGCTAAGCATGCCTCGCCTTTGCCTTGTCCATTGCTGTTCTGGTTAGTGTTTATTGGCTTATTTCACTGTAGAGCCTCTAGCCCTGTAGAGCCTTATACCTTATCCAACCTTTCAGCTCCACCACCCACACATGCGATGACATCACCTGGTTTCAATGATGTTTCTAGAGACAATATCTCTCTCATCATCACTCAATGCCTAGGTTTACCTCCACTGTATTCACATCCTACCATACCTTTGTCTGTACATTATACCTTGAAGCTATTTTATTGCCCCCAGAAACCTGCTCCTTTTAATCTCTGTTCCGGACGTCCTAGACGACCAATTCTCATAGCTTTTAGCCGTACCCTTATCCTACTCCTCCTCTGTTCCTCTGGCGACGTAGAGGTGAATCCAGGCCCTGCAGTGCCTTGCTCCACTCCTATTCCCCAGGCGCTCTCTTTTGATGACTTCTGTAACTGTAAAAGCATTGGTTTCATGCATGTTAACATTTGTTTAACATAAGTTTGTTTTATTCACTGCTTTAGCACACTCTGCCAACCGGGATGTCCTAGCCGTGTCTGAATCCTGGCTTAGGAAGACCACCAAAAACTCTGAAATGTCCATCCCTAACTACAACATTTTCAGACAAGATAGAACGGCCAAAGGGGGCGGTGTTGCAATCTACTGCAGAGATAGCCTGTAGAGTTCTGTCCTACTATCCAGGTCTGTACCCAAACAATTTGAACTTCTACATTTAAAAATCCACCTATCTGAAAACATGTCTCTCACCGTTGCCACTTGCTATAGACCACCCTCTGCCCCCAGCTGTGCTCTGGACACCATATGTGAACTGATTGCCCCCCATCTATCTTCAGAGCTCGTGCTGCTAGGTGACCTAAACTGGGACATGCTTAACACCCCAGCCATCCTACAATCTAAGCTTGATGCCCACAATCTCACACAAATTATCAATGAACCTACCAGGAACAACCCCAAAGCCGTAAACACGGGCACCCTCATAGATATCATCCTAACCAACTTGCCCTCTAAATACACCTCTGCTGTTTTCAACCAAGATCTCAGTGATCACTGCCTCATTGCCTGCATCTGTAATGGGTCAGCGGTCAAACGACCTCCACTCATCACTGTCAAACGCTCCCTGAAACACTTCAGCGAGCAGGCCTTTCTAATCGACCTGGCCCGGGTATCATGGAAGGATATTGACCTCATCCCGTCAGTAGAGGATGCCTGGTTATTTTTTTAAATGCCTTCCTCACCATCTTAAATAAGCATGCCCCATTCAAGAAATTTAGAACCAGGAACAGATATAGCCCTTGGTTCTCTCCAGACATGACTTCCCTTAACCAACACAAAAACATCCTGTGGCGTTCTGCATTAGCATCGAACAGCCCCCGTGATATGCAACTTTTCAGGGAAGTTAGAAACCAATATACACAGGCAGTTAGAAAAGCCAAGGCTAGCTTTTTCAAGCAGAAATTTGCTTCCTGCAACACAAACTCAAAAAATGTTCTGGGACACTGTAAAGTCCATGGAGAATAAGAGCACCTCCTCCCAACTGCCCACTGCACTGAAGACAGGAAACTCTATCACCACCGATAAATCCACTATAATTGAGAATTTCAATAAGCATTTTTCTACAGCTGGCCATGCTTTCCACCTGGCTACACCTACCCCGGTCAACAGCACTGCACCCCCCACAGCAACTCGCCCAAGCCTTCCCCATTTCTCCTTCTCCCAAATCCAGTCAGCTGATGTTCTGAAAGGGCTGCAAAATCTGGACCCCTACAAATCAGCCGGGCTAGACAATCTGGACCCTTTCTTTCTAAAATTATCTGCCGAAATTGTTGCAACCCCTATTACTAGCCTGTTCAACCTCTCTTTCGTGTCATTTGAGATTCCCAAAGATTGGAAAGCAGCTGTGGTCATCCACCTCTTTAAAGGGGGGGACACTTGACCCAAACTGCTACAGACCTATATCTATCCTACCCTGCCTTTCTAAGGTCTTCGAAAGCCAAGTTAACAAACAGATTACCGACCATTTCGAATCCCATCGTACCTTCTCCGCTATGCAATCTGGTTTCAGAGCTGGTCATGGGTGCACCTCAGCCACGCTCAAGGTCCTAAACGATATCTTAACTGCCATCGATAAGAAACAATACTGTGCAGCCGTATTCATTGACCTGGCCAAGGCTTTCGTCAATCATCACATCCTCATCGGCAGACTCAACAGCCTTGGTTTCTCAAATGACTGCCTCGCCTGGTTCACCAACTACTTCTCTGATAGAGTTCAGTGTGTCAAATCGGAGGGCCTGTTGCCCGGGCCTCTGGCAGTCTCTATGGGGGTGCCACAGGGTTCAATTCGTGGTCCGACTCTCTTCTCTGTATACATCAATGATGTCGCTCTTGCTGCTGGTGATTCTCTGAACCACCTCTACGCAGACAACACCATTCTGTATACTTCTGGTCCTTCTTTGGACACTGTGTTAACAACCCTCCAGACGAGCTTCAATGCCATTACAACTCTCCTTCGGTGGCCTCCAACTGCTCTTGAATACAAGTAAAACTAAATGCATGCTCTTCAACCGATCGCTGCCTGCACCTGCCTGCCCATCCAGCATCACTACTCTGGACGGTTCTGACTTAGAATATGTGGACAACTACAAATACCTAGGTGTCTGGTTAGACTATAAACTCTCCTTCCAGACTCACATCAAACATCTCCAATCCAAAGTTAATAAATCTAGAATTGGCTTCTTATTTCACAACAAAGCATCCTTCACTCATGCTGCCAAACATACCCTCGTAAAACTTACCATCCTACCGATCCTCGACTTCGGCGATGTCATTTACAAACTAGCCTCCAATACCCTACTCAATAAATTGGATGCAGTCTATCACAGTGCCATCCGTTTTGTCACCAAAGCCCCATATACTACCCACCACTGCGACCTGTATGCTCTCGTTGGCTGGCCCTCGCTTCATACTCATCGCCAAACCCACTGGCTCCAGGTCATCTACAAGACCCTGCTAGGTAAAGTCCCCCCTTATCTCAGCTCGCTGGTCACCATATCAGCACCCACCCGTAGCACGTGCTCCAGCAGGTATATCTCACTGGTCACCCCCAAAGCCAATTCCTCCTTTGGCCGCCTCTCCTTCCTGTTCTCTGCTGCCAATGACTGGAATGAACTACAAAAATCTCTGAAACTGGAAACACTTATCTCCCTCTCTAGCGTTAAGCACCATCTGTCAGAGCAGCTCACAGATTACTGCACCTGTACATAGTCCATCTATAATTAGCCCAAACAACTACCTCTTCCCCTACTGTATTTATGTATTTATTTAAATCTACCATTCCAGTGTTTTACTTGCTATATGTATTTACTTCACCACCATGTTTATTTATTTATTTTGCTCCTTTGCACCCCAGTATTTCTACTTTGCACATTCATCCACTGCAAATCTACCATTCCAGTGTTTTACTTGCTATATTGTATTTACTTCGCCACCATGGCCTATTTATTGCCTTTATCTCACATTGTATATAGACTTATTTTTCTACTGTATTATAGACTATGTTTGTTTTACTCGATGTGTAACTCTGTGTTGTTGTATGTGACAAACTGCTTTGCTTTATCTTGGCCAGGTCGCAGTTGTAAATGAGAACTTGTTCTCAACTTGCCTACCTGGTTAAATAAAGGTGAAATAATACTTTTTTAAAATATATTTCATCTGAGTCTAGAGGAAGGTGTTTGTCCTCAGGCCTGGAGGGAAGCCAAGGACATTCCGCGGCCCAAGAGTGGTAAAGCGGCTTTTACTGGTTCTAACAGCAGACCTATCAGCTTGATGCCAGGTCTTAGCAAAAGTTGGAAAAAACAGACTTTCAGCATGCTTATAGAGAAGGACATTCAACATGTATGGCACTGACACAAATTACTGATGATTGGTTGAAAGAAATTGTGGGAACTGTTCTGATTGATTTCAGTGCAGCCTTTGATATTATTGACCATAACCTGTTGTTGACAAAACATATGTTTTATGGCTTTTCAACCTCTGCCATATAATTTATTCAGAGCTATCTATCTAATAGAAAGAGGGTTTTCTTTAATGGCAGTCTCTCTAATGTCAAACATGTAGGGTGTGGTGTACCACAGGGCTGCTCACTAGGCCCTCTACTCTTTTCTATTGTTACCAATGACCTGCCACTGGCATTAAATAAAGCCTGTGTGTCCATGTATGCTGATGATTCAACCATATACACTACCGTTCAAAAGGTTGGGGTCACTTAGAAATGTCCTTGTTTTGAATGAAAACATTAATGAAATGAGTTGCAAAATGAATAGGAAATATAGTCAAGACGTTGACAAGGTTTTAAATAATGATTTTTAATTGAAATAATAATTGTGTCCTTCAAACTTTGCTTTTGTCAAAGAATCCTCCATTTGCAGCAATTACAGCCCTGCAGACCTTTGGTATTCTAGTTGTCAATTTGTTGAGGTAATCTGAAGAGTTTTCACCCCATGCTTCCTGAAGCACCTCCCACAAGTTGGATTGGCTTGGCTTGATGGGCACTTCTTACGTACCATACGGTCAAGCTGCTCCCACAACAGCTCAGTAGGGTTGAGATCCGGTGACTGTGCTGGCCACTCCATTATATATAGAATACCAGCTGACTGCTTCTTCCCTAAAGAGTTATTGCATAGTTTGGAGCTGTGCTTTGGGTTATTGTCCTGTTGTAGGAGGAAACTGGCTCCAATTAAGCGCCATCCACAGGGTATGGCATAGCGTTGCAAAATGGAGTGATAGCCTTCCTTCTTCAAGATCCCTTTTACCCTGTACAAATCTCCCACTTTACCACCACCAAAGCACCCCCAGACCATCACATTGCCTCCACCATGCTTGACAGATGGCGACAAGTACTCTTCCAGCATCTTTTAATTTTCTCTGCGTCTCACGAATGTTCTTCTTTGTGATCCGAACACCTCAAACTTGGATTCGTCTGTCCATAACACTTTTTTCCAATCTTCCTCTGTCCAGTGTCTGTGTTCTTTTGCCCATCTTAATCTCTTTTTTTTTTGGCCAGTCTGAGATATGGCTTTTTCTTTGCATCTCTGCCTAGAAGGCCAGCATCCCGGTGTCGCCTCTTCACTGTTGACGTTTAGACTGGTGTTTTGCGGGTACTATTTAATGAAGCTGCCAGTTGAGGTATTGTGAGGCGTCTGTTTCTCAAACTAGACACTCTAATGTACTTGTCTTCTTGCTCAGTTGTGCACCGGGGCCTCCCACTGCTCTTTCTATTCTCGTTAGAGCCAGTTTGCGCTGTTCTGTGAAGCGAGTAGTACACAGCATTGTACGAGATCTTCAGTTTCTTGGCAATTTCTCGCATGGAATAGCCTTCATTTCTCAGAACAAGAATAGACTGATGAGTTTCAGAAGAAAGCACTTTGTTTCTGGCCATTTTGAGCCTGTAATTGAACCCACAAATGCTGATGCTCCAGATACACAACTAGTCTAAAGAAGGCCAGTTTTTTTCTTCTTTAATCAGCACAACAGTTTTCAGCTGTGCTAACATAATTGCAAAAGGGTTTTCTAGTGATAAATTAGCCTTTTAAAATGATAAACATGGATTAGCTAACACAACGTGCCATTGGAACACAGGAGGGATGGTTGCTGAAAATGGGCCTCTGTACGCCTATGTAGATATTCCATAAAAAATCTGCAGTTTCCAGCTACAATAGTCATTTACAACATTAACAATGTCTACACTGTATTTCTGATCAATTTGATGTTATTGTAATGGACAAAAAATATGCTTTTCTTTCAAAAACAAGGGCATTTCTAAGTGACCCCAAACTTTAGAACGGTAGTGTACGTGTCAGCGTCCACAGCTAATAAAGTCACTTAAACCTTTAACAAGGAGTTGCAGTCAGTTTTGGAATGGGTGGCCAGTAATAAACTGGTCCTGAACATCTCTAAAACTAAGAGCATTGTATTAGGTACAAATCATTCCCTAAGCTCTAGACATCAGCTGAATCTGGTAATGAATTGTGTGGCTGTGGAACAAGTTGAGGAGACTAAATGACTTGGTGTTACCTTAGATTGTAAAATGTCATGGTCAAAACATGTAGTTTCAATGGTTGTAAAGATGGGGAGAGCTCTGTCCATAATAAAGTGATGCTCTGCTTTTTTGACCCCATACTCCAAAAAGTAAGTCCTGCAGAGTCTAGTTTTGTCTCATCTTGATTATTGTCCAGTCATGTGGACAAGTGCTGCAAAATACCAAGTTAAGCTGCATTTGGCCCAGAACAGAGCGGCACATCTTGCTCTTCATCTTGCTCTTAATCAGAGGGCTAATATAAATGGTATGTATGCCAGTTTCTCTTGGCTAAGAGTTGAGTAGAGACTGACTGCATCACTTTTTTTTCTAAGAAACATTGTTGAAAATTCCAAATTGTTTGCGTAGTCAACTTACACACAGCTCTGACACACACACTTACCCCAACAGACATGCCACCAGGGGTCTTTTCACAGTCCCCAAATCCAGAACAAATTCAAGAAAGCGTACAGTATTATATAGAGCCCTTATTGCATGGAACTTCCTTCCATCTCATATTGCTCAAATAAACAGCCAACCTGGTTTAAAAAAACAGATAAAGCAACACCTCACGGCACAACGCCTCTCCCCTATTGGACCTAGATATTTTGTGTGTATGTATTGATGTGTAGGCTACAGTATGTTTGCCATTTTTAAAATGTATGTAGTTCTGACCTTGAGCTGTTTATTAATGTTCTGTATTATGTCATGTTTCATGTTTTGTGTGGACCCCAGGATGATGCTGCTGCTTTCACAACAGCTATTGGGGATCCTAATAAATTATGAAATAACAAATCTAGCTCACATGATTCTAATAATCAGCTGGTGAATCAGGTTAGATAAAACAGGGATTAGAGCAAAAGCCTACAGGAAGTTAGCTCTCCAGGACTAGGGTTGGAGAGCTCTGGTCTATGGTATGACTAGTGGGTAGAAACACAGTGTCCACTCCACTGTGTCTCTCTGAGCGGTAGGCTGTTGTTGACAGGGCAGGAATGCTGCTGTCCAGATAATAACCACAGTCTGGCAACGCTAGAACTCTCTCAACATAATTCTACATTGGACCATGCTACTCTAGTCTACCCTCCGCTAGCTGTGCCTTCACAACAGCAGAACCCACGTTTGGTTCAGTCAGTTAACTGGTGTGTTCTTCAGTTTAAACATTTCACGATATGCTCTGAATACAGCAATTGTTCCGCTACTGTAAAGGCCCGAGGCTTGGTTGGAGTGGAGGATACCAGGCACTGCACAGTGCATAGGACTATAGTCATACGCGTGGACGCCGATTGTAACATTGCCACCCAATGGTGTTTTAGGGTTACTCAACTTTGCTTTGGGAAAAATGGCTGAAATCCTAACATGTATTTGGGGAATGTTACGAGATTTGGCTCATAAGCTCTCTGTGTTCCAGGAATAGTTGAGCTGAGGGTTGTACTACAAAGCAGGATCATTGAGTTAGCCAGCTAACTCCTAAATATTCTGAAATAACTTTTCTTTTTTTAAATAAGCTTGAAGATGAATAGTTATTTGTAGTTGTTTATCAAAGTTAGCTGGCTAACTCATTGATTCTGCTTTGTAGTACACCCAACCGGTCTCAGTAGCCTTGTTTATACCTACTGCAAACATGCATCCTGTCCTGATCTTGTCAACATTCACATTTTCAGACCTTCTTTCAAAATAATGTGTATTTATTTATTTTAAAACTTCTTTGGGGTAGGGGGCAGTATTTTCACGTCCGGATGAAAAGCGTGCCCAGAGTAAACTGCCTGCTACTCAGGCCCAGAAGCTAGGATATGCATATTATTAGTAGATTTGGATAGAACTCTGACGTTTCTAAAACTGTTTGAATGATGTCTGTGAGTATAACAGAACTCATATGGCAGGCAAAAACCTGAGAAAAATCCAACCAGTAAGTGTGAAATCTGAGGTTTGTACTTTTTCAAGTGATTGCCTATCCAGTATACAGTGTCTGTGGGGTCATATTGCACTTCCTAAGGCTTCCACTAGATGTCAACAGTCTTTAGAACCTTGTTTCATGCTTCTACTGTGAATGGGGAGAGAATAAGAGCTCTAGGAGTCAGGTGTCCCAAAATAAGGCATATGCTCAGTCACACGCGCAGCCGAGAGAGCGAGCTGAGTTCCTTTTCATTTATGAAGACAATGGAATTGTCCGGTTGGAATATTATTGCAGATTTATGATAAAAACATCCTAAAGATTGATTCTATACATTGTTTGACATTTTTCTACAAACTGTAATGCAACTTTTTTGACTTTTCGTCTGGACCCAGTGCATGCGCTTACTGCATTTGGAATAGTGAACTGAACACGCGAACAAAAAGGAGGTATTTGGACATAAATATGGACTTTATCGAAACAAAACAAACATTTATTGTGGAACTGGGATTACTGGGAGTGCATTCCGATGAAGATCATCAAAGGTAAGTGAATATTTATAATGCTATTTCTGATTTTTGTTGACTCCAACGTGGCGGGCATGGATTATTGCAAAGTGTGCTTTCGCCGTAAAACCTTTTAGAAATCTGACACTGCGGTTGCATTAAGGACAAGTTTATCTTTAATTCTTTGAATGACAGTTGTATATTTTATCAACGTTTATGATGAGTATTTCTGTAAATTGATGTGCTCATTCACCGGCAGTTTTGGAGGCAAAACATTTCTGAACATTACACGCCAATGTAAAATGGGGTTTTTGGATATAAATATGAACTTTATCGAGCAAAACATACATGTATTGTGTAACATGAAGTCCTATGAGTGCCATCTGATGAAGATCATCAAAGGTTAGTGATTAATTTTAGCTGTATTTCTGTTTTTTGTGACGCCTCTCCTTGCTTGGAAAATGGCTGTGTGGTTTTTCTTGTCTAGGTGCTGTCCTAACATAATCTAATGCTATGCTTTCGCCGTAAAGCCTTTTTGAAATTGGACACTGTGGTTGGATTAACGAGAAGATTATCTTTAAAATGGTGTATAATACTTGTATGTGTGAGAAATTTAAATTATGAGATTTTTGTTGTTTTGAATTTGGCGCTCTGCTATTTCACTGGCTGTTGGCGAGTACCCAGTGAGGTTTTAAGACTCATATTGATGCCATAAGTCAATGCTCCATCTTGTCAAGGATTTTAGAGTGCTGGATAATGATGATTTAAATGGTTTCACTGTCCAGATCTGTCTACACTTGCAAGCCTGACTACCTCCGGAGGTTGTCAGGGAAATCTGATCACAATCAGATCACAATACGTCTTTTAATCTTCTACACCTGTCTAAAAATGTGGGCACAATCAGAATGTGGACAAGATCAGGACAAAGAATGCATGTTAGCACCAGGTATAAACGGGGCTAGTGACAACACAACTAGCTCCCAGAACTTTGAGGGTATAATATGGATGAGCTGTTGTCTAGATCTAGGTCTCTCTAGATTTAAACTCTGGTCTTATGAGTCAGGTAGGTGTCAGGGTCACTGTTAAAGTCAACAGTCCATTGCAGCAGAGTCATTCAGACCAGTGTCCAGTGAGTGTTTAGCCCTACTATAAACTGAATGCGCTCTCAGAGAGTTATTTTTAGACCTAACCTGCTTTTCCCATGGGAAGATCTTGAGGAGTAGATCACACTACATGCACTGTACCATGCTGCACAGCTGTGCTGTCTAATGTATGCAGTCTAGTAGAAGTAGCATTACTATGATAAGGACTATTCACACTATTCAGAGAACATAAATCAGTGTGAAAAGAATTGTAGTTATTACAAACATTACATCACAAGAACACTTGCCGTACTTCATATAAGCGTAAATATATGAACTAAAGCATTATTCATGAGAAACAGCATAATGTGATTGATCAGTTATGCACAGAACAGGATCATTTTTTTCCTTCTTTTTGTTCTTCTAAATATGTTTTCATTGATATAGTCCAGTTATGAGTGTGAGGCTTCCAACCCACCATACTTGTCGTACTCCCTGTAGGTGAGGTAGTGTTTGAGTGACGGGGGGAACGGTACAGCAGCCATGACCTGTGGGTCATTCAGTCTCCTAGGGGTCATCTGTCTCCTAATGACCAAACGACACTGGTGCTGCAGGGACCGAGGGTTGTCTGGGGATGCACACACATGGGCGGGCACACACACACACAAAGTCAGGTTATTCTGTTCATGATGATGGCGTGTTGATCTGTAAGATATTTCAGTATTTGCATTCCCACTGTTTTCTGTCTACTATTATTGTTTATTAGCAATGATGCTGCCTTACCCAGAATGTAACAGATGTCTGGCCACTCTTTCTGTTTCTCCAGGACCCGTAGGAGGTTGGGGCAGACACGTGGGTGTCTGACGTAGTCCAGAAGCATCTGTACCACACTCCCTGCCAGGTTGACCACCGATGACAGAGAGATGATTTCACAGAACTGGAGCAGAGAGCGGACAGGACAGCGAGACTGACATCAAGCACTGGAACTGGACGAGGTATTAGCTACACTTGCTGTTATGTTCTAAGTTAGACCCATTCTACACATTCTACATCAGTGGCGGCCAACCCTGGTCATAGAGGACCACATTGTGTGCAGGCTTTTGTTCCAGCCCAGAACAAAAATACAGAACTTGTCTTCCTCCAGAACCAGGACTTGTCTACTTCCTGTGTTCTAAATCAAAGATTGGGGGCCTACTCCTGTTGTACTGGAATAGACCAGGAATAGGTCTAAATGACTTACCGAGGCTCTGTAGTCCTGGTTATAAAATAAAGTTCTTCTATGGTTATGTTGGTAGTCGACCCAGGAGTCGCAGTCCATATCCTGTCCGTTGCCGTGGTTACACAGGAAGCACTTGTCTATGTCGTAGCCGTTGTTGAGCAGCAGGCGCAGAATCATGTGATTTCTGAGACAGTACTGCAACGCGGTGGGAAACAGTGTGTCACTGATCATTCTGAAGTAGCAGTTGACTTCGGCACCCCTGGACAATAGCAGACGCACCAGCTCATACCTGGGGTGGGATGGGATAGGGTTAGACAGGTGATGTCATAGAAGAGACTAGGAAGTAGGAAATATATGGGAGCTGGGTTGAAGATAAAAGGTTAAGACAACGTCATAATTCCAAAAGGAAGCTTAAAAAAATAAACAAATTCATCGGACCTAGCATGGGAGCCAACAAACTGTTCCAATATATAGAAGTTGGTGACGTCACTGCTGTGTTCCATTCAGTTTAATTTATACCGTGCATTTGGAAAGTATTCAGACTCCTTGACTTTTTCCACATTTTGTTACGTTACAGCCTTATTCTAAAATGGATTCAAATGTTTTTCCCCCTCATCAATCTACACGCAATACCCCATAATGACAAAGCAGAAACACTGTAAAATACCTTATTTACATAATGTAAGTATTCAGACCCTTTGCTATGAGACTCAAAATTGAGCTCAGGTGCATCCTGTTTCAAATGATCATCCTTGAGATGTTTCTACAACTTGATTGGAGTCCACCTGTGGTAAATTCAATTGATTGGACATGATTTGGAAAGGCAAACACCTGTCTATATAAGGTCCCACAGTTGACAGTGCATGTCAGAGCAAAAATCAAGCCATAAGGTCGAAGGAATTGTCCGTAGAGCTCCGAGCCAGGATTGTGTCAATGCACAGAGGAAGGGGTACCAAAACATTTCTGCAGCATTGAAGGTCCCCAAGAACACAGTGGCCCACATCATTCTTAAATGGAAGAAGTTTGGAACCACCAAGACTCTTCCTAGAGCTGGCCGCCCAGCCAAACTGAGTAATCGGGGGAGAAGAGCCTTGGTCAGAGAGATGACCATGAACCCAATGGTCACTCTGACAGAGTTCCTCTGTGGGGATGGGAGAACCTTCCAGAAGGAAAACCATCTCTGCAGCACTCCACCAATCAGGCCTTTATGGTAGAGTGGCCAGACAGAAGCCACTTCTCAGTAAAAGGCACCTGACATCCTGCTTGGAATTTGCCAAAAGGCACATAAAGGACTCTCAGACCATGAGAAACAAGATTCTCTGGTCTGATGAAACCAAGATTGAACTCTTTGGCCTGAATGCCAAGCGTCATGTCTGGAGAAAACCTGACACCATCCCTACGGTGAAGCATGGTAGTGGCAGCATCATGCTGTGGGGATGTTTTTCAGCGGAAGGGACTGGGAGACTAGTCAGGGTTGAGGGAAATATGAACAGAGCCAAGTATAGAAAGATACTTGATGAAAACCTGCTCCAGAGTGCTAAGGACCTCAGACTGGGGTGAAGGTTCACCTTCCAAAGGGACAATGACCCTAAGCACTCAGCCAAGTCAACGCAGGAGTGGCTTCAGGACAAGTCTCTAAATGTCCTTGAGTGGCCCAGCCAGAGCCCGGACTTGAACCCAATCGAACATCTCTGGAGAGACCTGAAAATAGCTGTACAGCGATGCTCCCCATCTAACCCATCTAACTCCCCAAATACAGGTGTGCCAAGTTTGTAACATCATACCCAAGAACACTCAAGGCTGTAATAGCTGCCAAAGGTGCTTCAACAAAATACTAAGTAAAGGGTCTGAATACTTTTGTAAATTTGACATTTCAGTTATTTATTTTTAATACATTTGCAAAAATGTCTTAAAACGTGTTTGTGCTTTGTCATTATGGGGTATTGTGTGTAGATTAAGGGGGGAAAAAAACGATTTAATCAATTTTAGAATAAGGCTGTAACGTAACAAAATGTGGAAAAAGTCAAGGGATCTGAATACTTTCCAAATGCACTGTAGCTATTTCAGAGGTAGTTAGTGAAACACGGCCTACTCTCAAGTGAGGAATAACCTTCCCTGAGGGGGACATTAAGAATTGCGCTATCCCAAAGCTAACACCTACTGTAGGCTTAGTTCAGTGGTCTAACACGGTCTTGAGTTACCCATACAGATACAGTCTCATACCTCCCAGCGCGTACAGCCACCAGGAAGCAGCGTAGCGGGTCCATGTCAGTTTTGGCCCCGGCGGCCAGCAGCATCTCTGTGCAGGTGACATCACTGTTGGATACGGCGAAGTAGAGTGGACTCCGCCTCATGTCCCCGTAGCTCTCTGGTAACACAGTAATAACAACATGCTCAATTATCCAAAACATCCTGGGAACTCAGTCGGGGTTGAGAGTTAGAAGAGTAGAATACACAAGGTGCAATTTTGAAATGTGGTTGTACATCAGCTGTTTTTCTCTTGTTATGTCAGTCACTCAATTAGCCCATGTCAGCTAACATTTTTTTGATAGTCTAGACAGCGTGTAAGTTAAGGGCACGTACCCAGGGGCCTTGACCTCCAGAGGGCCCCCATTGGCCCACACATGAATCAACCTCACAACTCTGGAGTTACAAGCACCTTCCTCTTGGGCAGGGCTCCCTTATGAAATAGATGATGTGTCCATGCGTGTGCCCAATTGTACTACCTGGGTTGTGTGTGTCAATGGATTGTACCTGAGATGTGTGCGTCCAGCTGAGCGTTGACGTCGAAGCCTTTCTCAATGAGCAGCTCCAGACAGTCAACATGGCCCCCATCTGCTGCAGAGTGGACTGGGCTCTGGCCAGACAGACGGATGGCCCTCTTAGTGGTGATGGGGATGAAGGTCCTCAGAGCACTGGGACAAACACAACATCATAGATCAGATTGTTGATTATACCAGCACTATTGATTATGTTGTTGAAACAGGATCTAGACTATGAACTGAACAACTGCTTCTAGACACAGGGATGGACAATTCCTCAGGGACAACACTTTCTAAGAACTGGATAATGAGATAACTCTCTAGCCGATGTCTTGATCAATTGATTTCCACAAAGACCAGCGTGCTTTCCAGTAGTTGTTCTTGACATCCCTGTTCTAGACTGTTTGTAATATATGCCATTGAGCAGACGCTTTCATACAAAGCAATTTACAGCCATATGTGCATACATTTTACATATGGGATACTTTACATCCTGGGAATCGAAACACACAGTTCTGGCGTTGCAAGTGCCATGCTCTACCAGCTGAGCTGCAGAGGACCACGTAGTAAGAGTGAGCCACTCACAGGATGTGTCCCTCATAGGCAGCTCTGTGTATGGGCAGCCGGCAGGCCACACTGGCAATGTTAGGGTTGGCTCCAGCTTGCAGGAGGAGGTATATGCAGTCCAGGTTCCCTGAGCCGGCTGCATCGTACAGAACAGTGTCTCCGTTATATGCCTGGGCGTTCACGTCGCCACCTGGTGGGAAAGGAGGACGATTAACCCTACTGTGGTCCTGTAGACTTGTGTTCAAGCCAAACATTTATGTAAACTGATATTTACAATCAGTTGACATCAACTATTTTTCAGTTCCTTGTAACTGTGTTTTTGGCTATTCTTCGAGAATGTTTATTTGCCTTTTGGTATGACAATAAATTGAAAATGTTTACATTATTCATCAAGGACAATCTAAGGGCTCTGATTGGCTCGTACCGTTCTTTATGAGTATATCCAGGACCTCGGCATGGGCGTACTCTGCTGCGATGCCCAGCGGGGTGACATTGTGCCCATCTACAGCTGTCACCTTGGCCCCATGTCTCAGCAGAAGCACCAGGATGGCACTGCAGCCCACCTTGCAAGATAACACACACACTTTTTAAGGAGAAAGGAATTACAATAAAACATTGTTTTTTATTACATGTTTTGGCATTCCAGGACCTTGATGATAGGGTATATGGCTGAAGAAGAAATATAAACAAGACTACAGGTGTAATTCAAAACCACCTTAGCTGCCTCGTGGATGACCATCCACTTCTTCAGACACACCTGTTCCACGAAGGCCCCACAATTGATCAGAGTGGACACCATCGCATATGATCCCTGTCTCACCGCTAACACAGGACAACACATAACAAAACAGAACTTGCATGCTTGATTGACAACATAGAACAGTGCTTGAATACAGTATTGTGTGTGTGTGTGTGTGTATATATAGTATATATATATATATGACTGTGCATGTACCAAGCAGCAGTGGGGACTCATTCAGGCTGTTGGTTTTGTGTGGAGACGCTCCATGCCGCAGTAGAGTCCTGACATTCTCCAGCAGACCTTCCTGAGCAGCCAGAATCAACGCTGTGTCCCCGTCTGCAGTCACATCATCCACAGTCCCGTCACAGGAAGCTGCAGGGTCACACACACACACACACACAAAAGTAATGGGAATTAAACACGTGTTATAGAAGCAGTACTGTAAGTGGCTACTGGTATTTGAGGTACTAATTGTGAGGTACTGCTGGTGGTATGTGGGCCTCTCACCCAGCAGGACCTGATCCAAGACCTGTTCCTGGGACTGCACGGCGGATCTGTGTAGGGGAAGCCACCCTCTGCTGTCCCTCTCTGTGAAAGCCTGCAACCCAGACAGCTCCTGCAGGGTATACACATCACCTAGGGAGAGACACCACACAGAACCCTTTGTTGGGGTTATGGCTAGGGTTATGGCTGGGGTTAAGGTTGAACCCTGATGTGGACATAAAGCTAGGGTTAATAGCTTAAGGGCAAGAGTTGGGCTAGGCAGTTTGAAAGGCACGGTCGGTGAGGGGTAGTCCTACCTTGCTCAATGGCAGTCACTATCCTCAGATAGTCACCACTGACTGTTGGCATGCTGTTGAGGTATGGGTAAACAAAGTCAGGGACAAACTTATTGTGGGATGTGCGAATAATACATGAACGTAATCCTCTCCATTTTCTGAATACCTGTCTATTGATACATCTCGAATACTCTCTCGAATGGCATACTCAATAAGCTCTTCCTCACATCTATCGATGTCCTCCATTCCTACAGAGAAATAAAAAAGAGTAACCGAAAGGTTACCATGAACCTCAATACCATTTTTTAAATTTAACTAAGCAAGTCAGTTAAGAACAAATTCTTATTTACAATGACAGCCTACCGGGGAACAGTGGGTTAACTGCCTTGTTCAGAGGTAGAACGACAGATTTTTACCTTGTCAGCTAGGGAATTCGATCTAGCAACCTACCCACTAGGCTACTTGCTGCCCCCTCGATCTAGCAACCTACCACTAGGCTACCTGCTGCCCCCTCGATCTAGCAACCTTTCAGCTACTGGCCCAACGCTCTAACCAGTCTCCCCCAAATGACTCATGTCACTGCAGTCTGCATAGATCAACAGACACATCCTAAACTATAGGAATGACATTGCAATGACAAATTCAAAGGTTTTAAAGCACCTTCGTCGCTATCAAATATCCCAATGAAAGGGCAACTCCAGTCTTACCTGTAAAATCTCCAGTGAAAGTCCCAGTCTCCGAAGGTTTGTTGGCTGCAAACTAAGTTTTATGTTGGTGTTTGCATGAGTAATGGGATATTTTTAGACTTGACATGCCTATAATATCAGCCCCACACACTCTAAGAATGCCAGTCACACTGTCACATGCAGTGTTTCACTATCACACTAAACACAGTTTATCACAATAAGATTTAATTGACTATAGGAGCCATACAGTATAGACAGTCTGTCTGGCTTACAGCGCACAAGTCCTACATTATTTTGATATTGCTAGTATTTGTAGTGTACCCACTTCGAATGATTTTAAATGACCTTTTGTAATACTTAATTTTCCAATCTAATCATTGAACATGTATTGTAGGATCCGTTAGTTAATAACATGTATTTAGGTTACTGAATAAGAGGACTCATGTCTACAGTCGTGGCCAAAAGTTTTGAGAATGACACAAATATTAATTTTCACAGTCTGCTGCCTCAGTTTGTATGATGGCAATTTGCATATACTCCAGAATGTTATGAAGAGTGATCAGATGAATTGCAATTAATTGCAAAGTCGCTCTTTGCCATGCAAATGAACTGAATCCCCCCAAAAACATTTCCACTGCATTTCAGCCCTGCCACAAAAGGACCAGCTGACATCATGTCAGTGATTTTCTCGTTAACACAGGTGTGAGTGTTGACGAGGACAAGGCTGGAGATCACTCTGTCATGCTGATTGAGTTCGAATAACAGACTGGAAGCTTCAAAAGGAGGGTGGTGCTTGGTCTCATTGTTCTTCCTCTGTCAATCATGGTTACATGCAAGGAAACACGTGCCATCATCATTGCTTTGCACAAAAAGGGCTTCACAGACAAGGATATTGCTGCCAGTAAGATTGCACCTACATCAACCATTTATCAGATCATCAAGAACTTCAAGGAGAGTGGTTCAATTGTTGTGAACAAGGCTTCAGGGCGCCCAAGAAAGTCCAGCAAGCTCAGGACCGTCTCCTAAAGTTGATTCAGCTGCGGGATCGTGGCACCACCAGTACAGAGCTTGCTCATGAATGGCAGCAGGCAGGTGTGAGTGCATCTGCATGCACAGTGAGGCGAAGACTTTTGGAGGATGGCCTGGTGTCAAAAAGGGCAGCAATGAAGCCACTTCTCTCCAGGAAAAACATCAGGGCAGACTGATATTCTGCAAAAGGTACAGGGATTGGACTGCTGAGGACTGGGGTAAAGTAATTTTCTCTGATGAATCCCCTTTCCGATTGTTTGGGGCATCCGGAAAAAAGCTTGTCCGGAGAAGACAAGGTGAGCGCTACCATCAGTCCTGTGTCATGCCAACAGTAAAGCATCCTGAGACCATTCATGTGTGGGGTTGCTTCTCAGCCATGGGAGTGGGCTCACTCACAAATTTTCCTAAGAACACAGGCATGAATAAAGAATGGTACCAACACATCCTCCGAGAGCAACTTCTCCCAACCATCCAGGAACAGTTTGGTGACGAACAATGCCTTTTCCAGCATGATGGAGCACCTTGCCATAAGGCAAAAGGGATAACTAAGTGGCTCGGGAAACAAAACATCGATATTTTGGGTCCATGGCCAGGAAACTCCCCAGACCTTAATCCCATTGAGAACTTGTGGTCAATCCTCAAGAGGCGGGTGGACAAACAAAACCCCACAAATTCTGACAAATTCCAAGCATTGATTATGCAAGAATGGGCTGCCATCAGTCAGGATGTGGCCCAGAAGTTAATGGACAGCATGCCAGGGTGGATTGCAGAGGTCTTGAAAAAGAAGGGGTCAACACTGCAAATATTGAGTCTTTGCATCAACTTCATGTAATTGTCAATAAAAGCCTTTGACACTTATGAAATGCTTGTAATTCTACTTCAGTATTCCATAGTAACATCTGACAAAAAATATCTAAAGACACTGAAGCAGCAAACTTTGTGGAAATGAATATTTGTGTCATTCTCAAAACTTTTGGCCACAACTGTACTTACTACACAAACATGCCGAGCTTTTATTTTGAAAAAACGAGGACGTGTTAACGTCATTTTTATTTGACAGAAGTGACCCAGAATCCATTGCGACCAAAATCATGGCTGGTGTTCTGAAAAAGGTACGAGTCGAGGTCATATTATGATGATGCTTTTGTGAAAATGTAATGTGCATTTGTTTATTTAGTTAGTTTCCTCTCACTTTACAATTGGTATGAGCTTTGTCGCTTTCTATTGACAAGCATGCGTGTAAGCTAGCTGCTAGACTGGTTCGTCTTCTAGCTAACAAACTTAGCTAGCTTGCTCATTTGCTGGAGGGTTCGTGGATATATACTTTGATCTGCTATATCAGGGTTAGTTACCTAGTTCAGTGGCTTTGTCCGTTGTGAAGTAAATATAGCCAACTTACATGGCTGACACGATACGAACTCAAAGGTACATGACGTTTTATCCATACGTTCTGAAATGTTCCACCTTCCTTCTGAATGCTGTATGACTATTTTACCCAGGAGATTACTTAACGTTAGCTAACGTTAACTTTGTAGCTATTATGCTCATTGTGTGTAATATTTTCCCCAGACAACAGGCTTGGTGGGACTGGCCGTGTCTCACAACCCTCATGAGGTGAGTCCCCAGTAATGACCGTAAACAGTACTAGTGGACCACACCTACTTTGGTATGATAATGTAACTGTATGTGCGTGTGTCCCCTCAGCGCCTGAGGATCTTGTACAGTAAGATCCTGGCGTCTCTCCAGGTCATCCCTCAGGACGCAGCCTACAGAAAGTACACAGAACAGCTTGTCAACGACCGCTTTGACCTTATCAAAGCCGTAAGTTACACTCCAACCATCCTCACTTCCACATCTAGACAAGGGTCAGGTAAAGTTTAACAGAGTAGAACACTCTTCCTACCAGCTCTCGTTGTGACTGTGATTTCATGTATTAGCTTGAACCTGTATGAACCTCTGTGAGGTAATCCCCTTGTTGATTTTGTATATGACATCATGTTACGAGATATTGTTTGGGATGGCATCTGTGCTTCAATCCATATAGATCATTTCAGTCTTTCTTCATTTCAATTGAAAGGAGCCTGATGTGGAGAAACTAGAGAAGAAAATCAACTGTGGTCAGATCGAGGAGGTCATTCACCAGGTACAGAGAGGAGCCTCACACTCTTTTCATTGCTTTGTATCTTTCTCCTAAAGTTGCTTTCTCTAGCCCCGTTTATACCTGGTTTCTACATGCGTCCGTTGTCCTGATCGTGTCCAAATTCTGGTTGTGCCCACATTTGTTGACCAGTGTAGACAATCAAGACACATTGTGATCTGATTGTGATTATATCTTCCACCTCCGGAGGTAGTCAAAGACGCATCTTGTGCGGATATCCTTGAAGTGTAAACAAATCCGGACAACAAAAGCGTATACATTTGGCCAACGTCACGGTTGTCCCGGCCCCTCAAAAAAAGTAAACAGTTGAATTATGATCATGGTCTTTAGAAACCAAGTGCCAACTGGCACTGTGGTCGGATATTCCACAGTCCAATACCGCGTCCAGCTCTGCTTAAAATCGGCTAATAGAAAAATGTTTAAAAGATATTGTCCCAAATGGGAGAAAAAGGGTTCTCACATCTAATATCAGGCCAAAATATGTTTGAAATAGGCTACAGAGTGGCCAAGGACTGTAATAGCAGAATTTAAACTGAAGTAAACATGTGTTGGGGATGCATGCAGGGACGGACTATAATGGAGCAGAAGAGAGCAGTGTATGGTAAGGTATAGGCCTAATGTTCCCCCTGTACCTTTATATCTATCCAGAATGAACAGTGGGCAGGAGGTGAATAGTCCATTTGTTGCTGTATCAGATATGAAAATAATAGTGATATTATAATGCAATCCTTTTCGGATGTCAAAGTGCAGAAGATGTCCAAACTGATGCGTAGAGGCGCATAGCTTTCTGTAGCCTAAGCATGAGCAAGACTACTGTCCAATAGGCTAATGTAGACTTCAATTAGAGGCTACTGTCCAATAGGCTAATGTAGACTTCAATTAGAGGCTACTGTCCAATAGGCTAATGTAGGCTTCAATTACGAAGGACTCTTTAGGCTACTTTTAGATTGACTTTGTTCCATTTATAAAGCCTTTACTTTACATGCTTGCTCCTTTGCACTTTTTATAGAGTGCTGCTTTTATCCATGCATTTTCATAATTTGACCACACGTCTTGCTATAGGTTATCATATTGAGGTACCGAATTATCAATGATTTGGAGGAAACTAAACCACAGTCATTCTCCCAGCATGTTGCTTTTTTATTCCTTTAATACTGTTTAGGCCTATGCTAAAGGTTATTTACAATAAAGATGTGTGTAAACATCGATGCGTAAACAAACCCTATCCTGACCTATTTGGATAATGCGTTGCGCCATTCAGAGATGCACTTTGTAACTTAACCTGTTTCTACTGTGTGCATTAGGGCCTAAGTGGCATTTTTATTTATACTGTGCAATAATTGTATTTTGTACACACATCCAGATAGTCAAATCGTTTGTGTGGTGACGTTTTTAGGGATTGGAGAGATTCTCTGAATATTGGACAAGTCGAGGTTATCGGGACAGTAGTCTATTACGCCCAGTCTTAAATCATTGGATAACAGTAGGCTGTAATGAGTATAAAAGCGTGCCGTTTTCTGTAAATTTATACAGCTTGTCATAACGGTAGATCCAAGGCAGGTTGAATTAATTTGCCTACAGGGAGGGACCAGGGAATCTGGTCACAGTACAAAGTGGGCAGATAAGAATCCCATTTTATTACCGTGTGTAGACACAACAAATCTCGATCAGAGCATCTTTATTGGATGACAGCCATGTTAATGCAAGGTGTAACCACGGCTACATTGTTTTGTAGCATTCAAAAACCTCCCACATACTGTATCTCCTTCCTCTTCCCCACTTATCATACATCTCTTGCCTTATCTGACCCACTCATTTCCTCTTCCCTCCAGGCGGAGTGTGAGTTGGCTCTATCCAGGAAGATGGCGGAGTGGAAACCATGGGAACCACTGATTGAAGAGCCTCCTGTCAACCAATGGAAGTGGCCCGTTTAAAGACTACTTGCTGTATTTGTGTTTGTGTAATTACTTCATTCCCAATGAAGCATGTACAAATAAAGCTGTGGAAATATTTTCCCTATCCATGTAAAACTAATCTTTTAAATTGTTGCCTTGTGGGTACTGGGTGATGAAAACACTCAGCCAAACCAAGGAGAATGAATGGAAGTTAAATAGCAAGATACTCTTTGAAAAACATGTCTAGAGGCCAGTTTGTCTATCCTGATCTTGTCCACATTCTAATTGTGCTACTGTTTGCATTAATGAATACACCATGTGTAAACCTGACAAACCTTGAACAGAGTGATTGGATCATCTTGATCACAAGAAACACATTTAATTAATGCAAGGTGTAACCAGGGCTATAAATGGACCACGTTTGAGAAAAAGCATTGTCCTATCCTAGTGCACCTCACACAAAAGTAATTAACTTAAGATTGGACAAAAGTCACAACTGGGATTTGAACTGGCACCCATGTGGGTCGCAACATGCATATAATACCCACCTGTAAGGCCGTTATTTTATTTGACTCTACCAGTCACCTCAACTCTGCCCACTGAGCTTTCATCCAACCAATACATTTATACTGGACTTTTAGAGGTCAGGAAAATCTGTCATTTTAATCATCTACACCAGTCTCAAAATGTGGACAAGTTCAAGACATGCTGCATGTTACCAGGTATAAACAGGGCTCAAGATACAAGCCTTCACATCAGGCACAACAACTTGTTTTACTTCTGGTTTTATTATAACCACGAGCTTTAAATCGACAGGACCTCATTAAATAAGAACATGAACAGTTCTATAGACCAGACGGGAAAATAGCTGAATCAGTTATGTGTAATAGACTAAGGGCTCTATTCAACCCATATCGCTGAAGCATTAGAGATAGCACACTATGAACCGACATCGTTTACCGTGAATGCAGTCTCCGCTAACGTCGCGGGAATATTGCCTTTAAATTATAATGACACTAATGCGGAATTTCCGCGATACGGATTGAATAGAGCCCTTGGATTAGGTTAACTATTATTAAAGCCCTACCATCAATCATTCCTTTTAATAAGTATTGTTCACCATAAAGGATTTAATAGTACAAAATTAGGTTAACCATTATAACCAGTAAAGGCCCTACCAATAACTAGCAAGTGTGTATTTCCGATTCACCAGTATGGATCACAGGTAACTGCCCCCTTGTGCTGCCCTAAGCACAGGTAACTGCCCCCTTGTGCTGCCCTAAGCACAGGTAACTGCCCCCTTGTGCTGCCCTAAGCACAGCTAACTGCCCCTTTGTGCTGCCCTAAGCACAGCTAACTGCCCCTTTGTGCTGCCCTAAGCACAGCTAACTGCCCCCTTGTGCTGCCCTAAGCACAGGTAACTGCCCCCTTGTGCTGCCCTAAGCACAGGTAACTGCCCCCTTGTGCTGCCCTAAGCACAGGTATCTGCCCCCTTGTGCTGCCCTAAGCACAGGTAACTGCCCCCTTGTGCTGCCCTAAGCACAGCTAACTGCCCCCTTGTGCTGCCCTAAGCACAGGTAACTGCCCCCTTGTGCTGCCCTCTGTGGCATAGCCATAGAATTAGCAGAACAGACATTTTCACACAACATTGTGGGTAGTTTTCCATTTGGAATGTTTGAACTGCTGCTTATCACATCCATAGAAACGAGCAACACTGAAGTCATATCAATAATGGAAACTCCTGTTGGGTGGCCCATAAAAAAAGCCAAAGGATTTTCATAGCCATGTCCGTTCTACTACTCTATAGTCATATCATTCATAATATTTGGATGTGTTCTTCACTGAGCCGTTCTCCCATGCCCATGTGAAGTGCAGACAGTTGCATCATGCGAGCTGTAGTTCCCTCAGGTCCTGGAGTCCTGGGCTCCGCTGGTGGCCCTCTGCAGCAGCTGGACCATGATGGGGTAGACCGGGGCAAACTCCTTCCCCTGACGAGCCTTCACACTCTGCATGTAGGCCTCCAGAGCACCCCTAGCACACACAGAAGGAGATGGAGTTACTAAAGACACACTACCCATTAAGATTTTTGTCATTTTACCACAAGAGGGTGCTCACTCACTGAGTGAGACCAAACAACCCACCGGCGGTCTCAAAGGCTGTAAGACTTTTGTCGTTCTCCTGCAGTTACCTAATGAGTGTGAGGCGGTCTCTCTCTGAAGGGTGGTCATCCAGCCACTGGGAGTAGCGAGCGATGGACCACTCTGCTCTCTGTAGAAGAGGAAGAATTAATACAAAGTTAAGATAACGATGGTTGGAAGCAGTATAGATAAGTGTGTATAGGAGTGTGTGTAGGTACACTACATTACCAAACGTATGTGGACACCTGCTCGTCAAACATCTCATTCCAAAATCATGGGCATTAATATGGAGTTGGACCCCCCTTTGCTGCTATAACAGCCTGCACTCTTCTGGGAAGGCTTTCCACTAGATGTTGGAACATTTCTGTAGGGACCTGCTTCCATTCAGCCACAAGAGCATTAGTGAGGTCAGGCACTGACGTTGGGAGATTAGGCCTGGCTCGCAGTTGGCATTCCAATTCATCCCAAAGATGTTCGATGGGGTTGAGGTCAGGGCTCTGTGCAGGCCAGTCAAGTTCTTCAACACCGATCTCGACAAACCATTTCTGTATGGATCTCGCTTTGTGTACAGGGGCATTGTAATGCTGAAACAGCAAAGGGCCTTCCCCAAATTGTTGCCACAAAGTTGGAAGCACAGAATCGTCTAGAATGTAATTGTACGCTGTAGCGTTGATTTCCCTTCACTGGCCTAGCCCAAATCATGAAAAGCAGCCCTAGACCATTATTCCTCCTCCTCCAAACTTTCTCCTGGCATCCGCCAAACCCATGTTCGTCCGTCGGACTGCCAGATGGTGAATCTTGATTCATCAATCCAGAGAACGTGTTTCCACTACTCCAGAGTCCAATGGCGGAGAGCTTTACACCACTCCAGCCGACGCTTGACATTGCGCATGGTGATCTTAGGCTTGTGTGCGGCTGTTGCAACCTAGGACAGAATGGCAGTCCCATTATGTGAGCTTGTGTGGCCTACCACTTTGCAGCTGAGCCATTGCTGCTCCTAGACGTTTCCACTTCACAATAACAGCACGTACAGTTGACCAGGGCAGCTCTAGCAGGGCAGACATTTGACAAACTGACTTGTTGGAAAGGGGGCATCCTATGACGGTGCTACGTTGACAGTCACTGAGCTCTTCAGTAAGGCCATTCTACTGACAATGTGTGTCTATGGAGATTGTAATATACCTGTCAGCATCAGGTGTGGCTGAAAGAGCCGAATCCACTCATTTGAAGGGGTGTCCAAATACTTTTGTATATATAGTGTGTGTACCTGGTGAGGTGATTTGAGTTCAGACGGTGCTCTGGTGAACAGGAAGTGTAGCAGGGTGCTGTATGGAATCAGATCCCCCACAGCTGGACTGCTGGCTATCAGCTCACTGTTCTGGAACAGCAGGGGCCTAACACACACACACACACACACACACACACACAAAATGTCTCATCTACATTGAGGTGTCTAGCCGAAATAACATGTTCATTATGTTACACCATTGGCCTTTACCCATTATCTTTAAACCATTATCCTAGCGTCTAAGTAGAGACAGAGGCAGACGGCAGGGAGAATAACATCTTCGTTAAGATCCACCCTCACTCTGGAAACTACCGCTGCTATCGAGGCGTTCCCCCATCTCATCAAAGGTTTAACAGGAATAGGTGTGACATAACTGATGTAACAAGTATGTGTAACTAATGCGTCATACATGTGTAACAAGCAGTGATGTGATCACATACCGGAACGATCTCAGCAGGCGGTAGGGTTTCCCCAGCTCAGACACTCTCCTACAGAGAGGAGCCACGGCCAGCTCCATCTAAAAACACAGGGAAGACATAGCACCGTGAGAGCACGAATATAGAGCTACTTGGTGCACTTCAAAATGCACAGAAAAACCCAAGAGACAGACAAACAGCGAAGGAGAGCTTGAAGCAGACGCGGAGAGAGATACCGATAACACCCTCACATACAGCCCTTCTCCTTCACCTGAGCGAAGTCAGCCGCCAATCTCATCTTGCCTCCCTCCCCTAGGGGGCGCAGCAGGCTGGCGTGGCGGATGAACAGTGTGATGCAGCGCTGGGCGATGCTCTCCGTGTTGTCGTATATGAAGTCGACACACTGGAAGTGGCGGAAGTAGTCCGCCATCACACGGCCCACGAAGCCCTGTAGCTCCCGCATGTACAGAGAGCAGGGCACGTCCGGCTTCCCCGGGGTGGACATAGACCTGGAAACAGAGACATATATACAACACAGACACACACCCTATGGTTAGTATAAGTCACAGACTAAGGGTCTGACTCGTAACCTCAGGCCATTGACCCACAATGCTTAAGTGACTACACACTAAACCTGTGTGTGTGTGTGTGTGTGTGTTACTGAATGTGTGTGTGTATGCAAAATGTGTGCATGTGTGTGCTGCGATTCGGCTAAGTCCCAGCAGGGCTTTGTCTGTGTAAGATCAGAGAGCGCAAAGCAGTCTAGTTTGTATTCAGAGCGCTGAATGTCAATCTGAGCTCTCGGTCTCTGTATGTATGGCCGTGACAGAATAACCAGCGTGTGCCAGGGGCCGATAACATTTAGCCAGCGGCAGGAGGCTACAGTACTGACGCAGGGACCCTTTGTGTGGCTCTGTCTAACGGGACCCTGCTAGCTGTGTGTGTGTGTGTGTGTGTGTCGTGACTGCAAAGCCCCAAGACTAACGGAGTCTACAGGTCCATTGGGAGCCTCTCTATTGTACAGAGACGAGTCTGGCTAATATGAATGGAGGGAGAACATCTGAATGCAACTGTAGAGGGTCTAAACCAAGGATTTCTAAACTTTTTTAATCAGGCCCCCCTTCCAGCTTTGGAAAACACCCCCCCTGCACAGGCCATGTCTATTTCTATTGGCACAAGCACTGTTCACACCCATCTTGTTAGCAGGGAGAACATTTAGCAGGTTTAAAATATTATTTCCTGCAATTCTACACATTTTGTCATTGGGTGCTGAGAACATTTTGCAGTTTTAAAGCAAATTTTCTTGCAATTCTATACATTTTGCCGTGTCTAATGTGTACCCGTGATATTTGAGTGATTCGAACATTACTAAAAAAAAAATCTATGTGCTAAAAAGACCCAGCTGGAAAACGTTATCCGACATGGGCTTATAACTAGCTCTCTGAGGTATGTAATGACTGACATGACAAGAGGAACTGATGACGCACGACCCAACTTCGAGGTGTCACCTTGTGCATTCTACTGTTACAACTTTCAGGAGTAGGTTGAAAGCCGGACTCCGCGACCCCACCTAGAGGGAGCGCCCCACAGTTTGGGAACCGCTGGTCTAGACCATAGACATCGTATTCAATTCATTCCTAATTCTATAGTCTAGACTGGTTCTACTTGTGTGTACACACATATGCAAGTGAGCTGCTGGTCTCACAGCTAGGTTACACAGCGCTATTTGCCTTGGCTGGCATTGTATGGATGCTTGGTGATTCAGACTTGACCTTTTTACAAAATGAAACCCCCCCAGTCTTTTTTTTAACACGTCAATATCGCCGCTTTGACTAAAATCCTACAACAGCTACTCTGCTCCAGGGTGTCCCTATGGTTTATATCTGGGAAACAGTCAATGGATCAGAGAGACTGGGATGGTAGCGAGACAAAGAGTTCACTTAGAGGACGTGTGTGTGTGTGTGTGTGTGTGTGTGTGTGTGTGTGTGTGTGTGTGTGTGTGTGTGTGTGTGTGTGTGTGTGTGTGTGTGGAACAGGGTGAGTGGGTTTTAGATCTAGTTTTAAGATCACTACAAGGAGCTCCCTCTGCGCAATGCAAGAGCAAGTGTGTGTGTGTGTGTGTGTGTGTGTGTGTGTTGTGTTGATCTGACCATGAAAGGCCATTTGGACAGGGGGCTGAAGAGACAACACACACACCCCAACAGGATGCTATACAAGAGCAGAGCGGTGTGTGTAGAACAGTAGATCGTCTGAGGATGTGTGTATGAGTGTGTAAATGTCATGCTTGTATTACAACACAAGCTCAGGGGAAAGAGAGAAACACTGCAGATGTAAATTAGTAACAGATGCTGTTTAGAGCCAGGTGGGACACAGACAATCGGATAATAGTTTCACAGATAACTTATTGTCACATATAAAGCTCTGTAGCGGTATGTCACCAAGCCCACCTGTAAACATGACCCTTTATAACAACTTAAACCCCAACCTTACTCCTAGAAAGGGGACGACGAGCTTGAGGATTGTGGTGTTTTAAAGTGTGTGTGTGTGTATACTAACCCAGAGAAGTATTCCTGATGCATAGTGATGATGATGGCTTCTATGGAGTCACTGACCGACAGCAGGAGAGGCTGTACTGCACTGGCCATCAGAGCCTGTACTCCCTAAGACATCATTTAATAAGGCATAAGAAAAAGGGTTGTGTCATAACTTTGCAACAACTCAGTCAGACAATGACATCTCAAATATCAGTGGACCACACCATGATGACCTGAACAAACATTACCATAACTGCTTGCATCTGCAGGCCAGGTGTGTAGCTGAAGGACACAGTCTCCACAGGGGACACACCTAATTGACTTAAGTCTGCCATTGCCTAGCAACCCAAACAGACAGGCATGAATGTGATTTGCTGACAAGCGGACATTTGCAGTGCGCTCTAGGAGTGTGTGTGAGACTGCTTGTGTGTTTGGGCATGTGTGTGTGTAGGTCGTGGGGTTCGGAGTGGTGCCGCCAGTTTATCGTCCATCTTTAGATCAATCTAAACTCAATAGACCTGACCCAGTGTGTGTGTGTGTGTGTGTGTGGCGTGGGGGATTGGCGGAACGCAGAGAGAAACAGGCCTCTGACCGTTTTCCCAGTTACAACAAAATTGTGAGAAAAAGCGAGTGATTGCCAAAGAAGAGTCTACACACTCCACTCAGTGTTTACCCTTTTACCTCCCGGAGTGAGATGCAGCAGCAACACCAATATTTGGTTTCTATAACTCAGTTCCAAGTTCCAAAAGTGCCCATTCAAACCCCATAATGAAAAACCAACAGCATAATCCACAACCATCTGCACATCAGATAGAATGGAGAGAGAAAGAAGAAGGGAAGACTAGAGAGGAGTAGAGATGAGAGGAGGAGTAGAGAGGGGAAAAGAGTAGAGCAGTATGGGAGACGAGTGTCTTACCTCTAGGGAAGCAGTGAGAGCATGTTCAGCAGCCAGAGGACATGACCCCAATCCTGATATCACCTGAGAACACACACACACACACACACACACACACACACACACACACACACACACACACACACACACACACACACACACACACACACACAGGTCAGCTTACAGTGAAACCTGACAAACCATAATCGCCTCTTTCCTCACATATCCCTCCAGTATTCCTCTAACGGTTATTACAGCATTTATCCTCCTTCCTCTCCTATCCTCCACGTCCCTCCTTCCATCCCATCCTTATTTTCTCCCCCTCCCTCCCTCAAATAACCAGGAGTTCTTGCTGAAACGGCCTCACTCCGCTTTCAAATTGTACAATTTTGACAGTCTCCCAGGCCCCTAAATATTTGATGGCAGAGTAATCTCTTTTTATGCCACTATTAATCACGCAGGCCCCAGCACCAGGACACATCATACATCTTTAATGGGCCATATTAAGGAATACGTTTCCCCATCTCTCCCTCTAACTCGCTCTCTTTCTCTGCCTCTCTCTCTCGCTCTCTCTCTACATCAGACTCCATCCCTTCCTTCGTCATCTCTCTCGCCACTCCTCTCCCCCTCTCTCCCTGCTTCTCCCCCTCTCGCTGCTTCTCGCTCTCTCCCCCTCTCGCTGCTTCTCTCTCTCTCCCCCTCTCGCTGCTTCTCTCTCTCTCCCCCTCTCGCTGCTTCTCTCTCTCTCCCCCTCTCGCTGCTTCTCTCTCTCCCCCTCTCGCTGCTTCTCGCTCTCTCCCCCTCTCGCTGCTTCTCGCTCTCTCCCCCTCTCGCTGCTTCTCTCGCTCTCCCCCTCTCGCTGCTTCTCTCGCTCTCTCCCCCTCTCGCTGCTTCTCTCTCTCCCCCTCTCGCTGCTTCTCTCTCTCCCCCTCTCGCTGCTTCTCTCTCTCTCCCCCTCTCGCTGCTTCTCTCTCTCTCCCCCTCTCGCTGCTTCTCTCTCTCTCCCCCTCTCGCTGCTTCTCTCTCTCTTCTCGCTGCTTCTCGCTCTCTCCCCCTCTCGCTGCTTCCGCTCTCCCCCTCTCGCTGCTTCTCGCTCTCTCCCCTCTCGCTGCTTCTCGCTCTCTCCCCCTCTCGCTGCTTCTCGCTCTCTCCCCCTCTCGCTGCTTCTCGCTAGGCTCCGCTCTCCCCCCTCTCGCTGCTTCTACGCTCTCTCGCTGCTTCTCGCTCTCTCCCCCTCTCGCTGCTTCTCGCTCTCTCCCCCTCTCGCTGCTTCTCGCTCTCTCCCCCTCTCGCTGCTTCTCGCTCTCTCGCTGCTTCTCGCTCTCTCCCCCTCCTCGCTGCTTCTCGCTCTCTCGCTGCTTCTCGTTCTCTCCCCCTCTCGCTGCTTCTCGCTCTCTCGCTGCTTCTCGCTCTCTCCCCCTCTCGCTGCTTCTCGCTCTCTCGCTGCTTCTCGCTCTCTCCCCCTCTCGCTGCTTCTCGCTCTCTCCCCCTCTCGCTGCTTCTCGCTCTCTCCCCCTCTCGCTGCTTCTCGCTCTCTCGCTGCCTCCCCCCTCTCGCTGCTTCTCGCTCTCTCCCCCTCTCACTGCTTCTCGCTCTCTCCCCCTCTCGCTGCTTCTCGCTCTCTCCCCCTCTCGCTGCTTCTCGCTCTCTCCCCCTCTCGCTGCCTTCTCGCTTCTCCCCCTCTCGCTGCTTCTCGCTCTCTCCCCCTCTCGCTGCTTCTCGCTCTCTCCCCCTCTCGCTGCTTCTCGCTCTCTCCCCCTCTCGCTGCTTCTCGCTCTCTCCCCCTCTCGCTGCTTCTCGCTCTCTCCCCTCTCGCTGCTTCTCGCTCTCTCGCTGCTTCTCGCTCTCTCGCTGCTTCTCGCTCTCTCCCCCCTCTCGCTGCTTCTTGCTCTCTCCCCCTCTCACTGCTTCTCGCTCTCTCCCTGTTTCTCTCGCTCTCCCTCTTGCTGTTTCTCAATTTAATTCAAGGGGCTTTATTGACATGGGAAACATATGTTAACATCGCCAAAGCAAGTGAAGTAGATAATAAACAAGAAAATGAACAGTAAACATTACACTCACAGAAGTTCCAAAAGAATAAAGACATTTCAAATGTCATGTTATGTATATATACATTGTTGTAACGATGTACAAAAGGGGAAATAAATAAACATAAATATGGGTTGTGTTTACAATGGTGTTTGTCTTTACTGGTTGCCCTTTTCATGTGGCAACAGGTCACACATCTTGCTGCTGTGATGGCACACTGCGGTATTCCACCCAGTAGATTTGGGAGTTGATCAAAATCGGAATCTTTGTGAATCTGTGTAATCTGAGGGAAATATGTGTCTCTAATGTGGTCATACATTTGGCAGGAGGATAGGAAGTGAAGCTCAGTTTCTACCTCATTTTGTGGGCAGTGTGCACAAAGCCCGTCTTCTCTTGAGAGCAAGGTGTGCCTACTGCAGCCTTTCTCAATAGCAAGGCTATGCTCACTGAGTCTGTACATAGTCAAAGTCTTCCTTAAATGTGGATCAGTTTGGGTCTGCCACTGTGTACTCTCTGTTTAGGGCCAAATAGCATTCTAGTTTGCTCAGTTTTTTGGTTAATTCTTTCCAATGTGTCAAGTAATTATAATTTTGTTTTCTCATGATTTGGTTGGATCTAATTGTGTTGCTGTCCTGGGGCTCTGTGGGGTGTGTTTGTGAACAGAGCCCCAGGACCAGCTTGCTTAGGGGACTCTTCTCCAGGTTCATCTCTCTGTAGGTGATGGCTTTGTTATGGAAGATTTGGGAATCGCTTCCTTTTAGGTGGTTGTAGAATTTAAATGGCTCTTTTCTGGATTTTCCTTTTGATGACATAGAAGGCCCTTCTTGCCTTGCCTTGTCTCTCAGATCGTTCACAGCTTTGTGGAAGTTACCTGTGGCGCTGATGTTTAGGCCAAGGTAGGTATAGTTTTTTGTGTGCTCTAGGGCAACGGTGTCTAGATGGAATTTGTATTTGTGGAGGACCTTTATGTGGAGGACCTTTATTGGAACACCATTATTTTGGTCTTACTGAGATTTACTGTCAGGGCCTAGGTCTGGCAGAATCTGTGCAGAAGATCTAGGTGCTGCTGTAGGCCCTCCTTGGTTGGTGACAGAAGCACCAGATCATCAGCAAACAGTAGACATTTGACTTCAGATTCTAGTAGGGTGAGGCCGGGTGCTGCAGACTGTTCTCGTGCCCTCACCAAATCGTTGAGATATATATATATATATATATATGTTGAAGAGGGTGGGACTTAAGCTGCATCCTTGTCTGGCTGCTCCTCTCCATCTCCCTCTCGCTGCTCCTCTCCCCTCTCCCTCCCTCTCGCTCTCCCCCTCGCTGCATCTCTCGCTCTCCCCCCTCGCTGCATCTCTCGCTCTCCCCCCTCGCTGCATCTCTCGCTCTCCCCCCTCGCTGCATCTCTCGCTCTCCCCCCTCGCTGCATCTCTCGCTCTCCCCCCTCGCTGCATCGCTCGCTCTCCCCCCTCGCTGCATCGCTCGCTCTCCCCCCTCGCTGCATCGCTCGCTCTCCCCCTCGCTGCATCGCTCGCTCTCCCCCTCGCTGCATCTCTCGCTCTCCCCCTCGCTGCATCTCTCGCTCTCCCCCCTCGCTGCATCTCTCGCTCTCCCCCCTCGCTGCATCTCTCGCTCTCCCCCTCGCTGCATCTCTCGCTCTCCCCCTCGCTGCATCTCTCGCTCTATCTCTCGCTCTCCCCCTCGCTGCATCTCTCGCTCTCCCCCTCGCTGCATCGCTCGCTCTCCCCCTCGCTGCATCGCTCGCTCTCCCCCTCGCTGCATCGCTCGCTCTCCCCCTCGCTGCATCGCTCGCTCTCCCCCTCGCTGCATCGCTCGCTCTCCCCCTCGCTGCATCGCTCGCTCTCCCCCTCGCTGCATCGCTCGCTCTCCCCCTCGCTGCATCTCTCGCTCTCCCCCTCGCTGCATCTCTCGCTCTCCCCCTCGCTGCATCTCTCGCTCTCCCCCTCGCTGCATCTCTCGCTCTCCCCCCTTGCTGCATCGCTCGCTCTCCCCCTCACTGCATCTCTCGCTCTCCCCCTCGCTGCATCTCTCGCTCTCCCCCTCGCTGCATCTCTCGCTCTCCCCCTCGCTGCATCTCTCGCTCTCCTGCAGCTAGTTTACTTTGGGTGATGAGATACATTAACTCTATAAATACCTAGGGTAATTGGTTGTCAGCATTTTCCCATCAAACCATTGTGACATATGACCAGCGCACACACACACTTCTGCGTGAACTCTTAGTCACGCTACCATCCCAGTCTCCCTAGAATGTGTAATATAACACACGGGTAGGATGTTATGTAAAATATAATGTTGACGTTGTGAGGGATCAGCCAGATCAAGTGGCCTGACTGCGCCCTCTCCTGGAGGTGGGCCGCAGTACAGCCATTACTGATGAGCTTACCTGAGGCCAATTGACTGATTATTGTTTGTGCTCTCTTTAGGACCTGACTGAAGGGGAAGAGTGATTATGAGCTGGAGACTATGGCAAACTCCAGGATACTATGATTCCCTGTTATAGGTTCGGCTAAAGCTGTTAGATTGGCGTTTAGTACCACTTTGTTTGTACGGCCCCGGGGAGAGTTGAAAGAAGCACTCCCAATACAGTTTCTCAATACAGTCACATCTCTGCGTCTCATTTCGTGCTGTCCCGCCAAGGATTTCGTCAGTGAATAGGTACGGCCTTTCACAATGTGTAAAACATAATGTAGACGTGTAAAACACAATGCGGACGTGTAAAACAAGGTAGACGTGTAAAACAAGGTAGCCGTGTAAAACAAGGTGGATGTGTAAAACACAATGCGGACGTGTAAAACAAGGAAGACATGTAAAACATGGTAGACATGTCAAATATAATGCGGACGTGTAAAACAAGGAAGATGTAAAACATGGTAGACGTGTAAAACATAATGTGGACGTGTAAAACATGGTAGACGTGTAAAACATAATGCGGACGTGTAAAACAAGGTAGACGTCAAACAGAATGCGGATGTGTAAAACAAGGTAGTCACGTAAAACAAGGTAGACATGTAAATCATGATGCGGATGTGTAAAACATGGTAGACGTGTAAAACAAGGTAGACATGTCAAACAGAATGCGGAGGTGTAAAACAAGGAAGACGTAAAACATGGTAGACACGTAAAACAAGGTAGACATGTAAAACAAGGTAGACACGTAAAACAAGGTAGACATGTAAAACAAGGTAGACAGGTAAAACAAGGTAGACATGTAAAACAAGGTAGACATGTAAAACAAGGTAGATACGTAAAACAAGGTAGACACGTAAAACAAGGTAGACACGTAAAACAAGGTAGACACGTAAAACAAGGTAGACACGTAAAACAAGGTAGACACGTAAAACAAGGTAGACACGTAAAACAAGGTAGACACGTAAAACAAGGTAAACATGTAAAACAAGGTAAACATGTAAAACAAGGTAGACACTTAAAACAAGGTAGACACGTAAAACAAGGTAGACATGTAAAACATGATGCGGACGTGTAAAACAAGGTAGACATGTAAAACATGATGTGGACGTGTAAAACAAGGTGGATGTGTAAAACAAGGTAGACGTGTAAAAGATGATGCGGACGTGTAAAACATGATGCGGATGTGTAAAACAAGGTGGATGTGTAAAACATAATGTAGACGTAAAACAAGGTAGACATGTAAATCATGATGCGGATGTGTAAAACATGGTAGACATGTAAAACAAGGTAGACGTAAAACATGGTAGACATGTAAAACAAGGTAGACGTAAAACATGGTAGACGTAAAACATGATGCTGACGTGTAAAACATGATGCGGAAGTGTAAAACATGGTAGACGTGTAAAACAAGGTAGACATGTAAAACAAGGTAGACATGTAGAACATGATGCGGACGTCTAAAACAAGGTGGATGTGTAAAACATGGTAGACATGTAAAACAAGATGCGGACGTGTAAAACGAGGTAGACATAAAACAATGCGGACGTGTAAAACAAGTTGGATGTGTAAAACATGATGCGGACGTGTAAAACATGGTAGACACGTAAAACAAGGTAGACATGTAAAACATAATGCGGCGGTGTAAAACATGGTAGACACGTAAAACAAGGTAGATATGTAAAACATAATGCGGATGTGTAAAACAAGGTAGACGTAAAACAAGGTAGACATGTAAAACATAATGCGGACGTGTAAAACAAGGTAGACATGTAAAACATGATGTGGACGTGTAAAACAAGGTAGACGTGTAAAAAGAACATAGTGCAAGCTAAGCGTAATGTGTGCGATGGTGTGTGTATACGTGTATGTGAGCGTATTGGTGTGTGTGTGTGTGTGTTACCTTAGCAACAGCTTGGTATAGTCTGTAGAGGGAGTTGACCACCGCTATGTTCCTCCTCTGGCCTTCTGTGAGAGGCCCTATCACCTGACTGGCATCCCCCTGGGTAGACAGCTGGAGAGAAACACAGAGTGAGAGAAGAATGGAAGGAGAGAAAGAGGAAGAGAGAGAGAGCGGGAGAGAGAGGGAAAGAGAGAGAGTGGCAGAGAGAGACAGAGAGTGAGGGGGTGAGAGAGAGAGAGCGGGGGAGAGAGAGAGAGCAGGAGAGAGAGAGAGAGCGGGGAGAAAGAGAAATAGTTGGAGGGAAGAGAGAGAGAAAAGTCAGGGCACCTGTAGTACTCAGCAGACACACAGCATCAGTGAGAGCAAGGGCCCACAGGAGCCAGACGCCAGCTCCCACTGCTATAGCAGAGCGAGGAGGGGCCACACAGAAATGTGGCAGGAACCAGGATCCAGCTGTAGTAGCAGTTTCTGCTGTCTTCAGGCCATGTTCCACAGGCGGATGGGGACACCTCACCACCACTCATCTCAGAGGTGATAACAAGCAGGTCACACACACAATCTAATCCTCATCATACCTACAAATGAGTGGAGTGGAGAAAATAGGAGGAAAAGTCATAGACAAGCTCTGAAAATAACATTGGGAATGGACAGAGTGCTGATTGGATAACAGAAAGAGAGAAATTAGGGCCCTCAGGAAGACAGAGAGAGAGGAATTGGGGCCATCTCAGGAAGACAGAGAGCGAGGAATTGGGGCCATCTCAGGAAGACAGAGAGCGAGGAATTGGGGCCATCTCAGGAAGCCAGAGAGCGAGGAATTGGGGCCATCTCAGGAAGCCAGAGAGAGTAATAGGGCCATCTCAGGAAGCCAGAGAGAGTAATTAGGGCCATCTCAGGAAGCCAGAGAGAGTAATTAGGGCCATCTCAGGAAGACAGAGAGAGTAATTAGGGCCATCTCAGGAAGACAGAGAGAGAAAAAAAAGCAAGAGTTCAAACAACATGTGCAAAGAGGTGCCATAGCAACGGTCTAAAAATGGCACAGCAACAGTTAACTAATGCCTCAGAGTGTAGTTGTGTGGATGGCAGACGCACACACAAACACACACACACACTCTGGCATTCATGACATGCACGTGCCCACACACGCGCACAGAAAGGTGTCAGGATACCAGCCCTGAAGTAGCTTCCTGTTCACACCTGAGTATGTCTGTGTTTGTCAAATCAAATCGTATTTGTCACATGCACCGAATACAACAGGTGTAGACCTTACAGTGAAATGCTTACTTACAAGAACTTAACCAACAATGTTTTAACAAGTTTTTTGAAAAATAAGTGTTGAGTAAAAAATAGAAAATAAAAGTAATAAATAATTAAAGAGCAGCAGTAAATAACAGTAGTGAGGCTATATACAGGGTATACCGGTACAGAGTCAATGTGTGAGGGCACCGGTTTGAGGAAATATGTATACTACCGGTCAAACGTTTTAGAACACCTACTCATTCAAGGGTTTTTCTTTATTTGTACTATTTTCTACATTGTAGAATAATAGTGAAGACATCAAAACTATGAAATAACACATATGGATTCATGTAGTAACCAAAAAAGTGTTAAACAAATCAAAATATATTTTATATTTGTGATTCTTCAAATAGGCCCCCTTTGGCTTGATGACAGCTTTGCACACTCTTGGCATTCTCTCAACCAGCTTCACCTGGAATGCTTTTCCAACAGCCTTGAAGGAGTTCCCACATGTGCTGAGCACTTGTTGGCTGCTTTTCTTTCACTCTGGGGTACGACTCATCCCAAACCATCTCAATTTGGTTGAGGTCGGGGGATTGTGGAAGCCAGGTCATCTGATGTAGCACTCCATCACTGTCCTTCTTGGTCAAATTGTCCTTACACAGCCTGGAGGTGTGTTGGGTCATTGTTCTGTTGAAAAACATATGATAGTCCCACTAAGCCCAAACCAGATGGGATGGCGTATTTCTGCAGAATGCTGTGGTAGCCATGCTGGTTAAGTGTGCCTTGAATTCTAAATAAATCATGGACAGTGTCACCAGCAAAGCAACCCCACACCATAACACCACCTCCTCCATGCTTTACGGTGGGAAATACACATGTGGAGATCGTCCGTTCACCCACACCATGTCTCACAAAGACACGGCGGTTGGAACCAAAAATCTCAAATTTGGACTTCAGACCAAAGGACACATTTCCACCGGTCTAATGTCCATTGCTTGTGTTTCCTGGCCCAAGCAAGTCTCTTCTTATTATTGGTGTCCTTTAGTAGTGGTTTCTTTGCAGCAATTCGACCATGAAGGCCTGATTCACACAGTCTCCTCTGAACAGTTGATGTTGAGATGTGTCTGTTACTTGAACTCTGTGATGAATTTATTTGGGCTTCAATTTCTGAGGCTGGTAACTCTAATAAACTTATCCTCTGCAGCAGAGGTAACTCTGGGTCTTCCATTCCTGTGGCGGTCCTCATGAAACCCAGTTTCATCATAGCGCTTGATGGTTTTTTGCGACTGCACTTGAAGAAACTTTCAAAGTTATAGAAATTTTCCGTATTGACTGACCTTCATGTCTGAAAGAATTGATGGACTGTCGTTTCTCTTTGCTTTTTTGAGCTGTTCTTGCCATAATATGAACTTGGTCTTTTACCATCTTCTGTATACCACCCCTACCTTGTCACAACACAACTGATTGGCTCAAACGCTTTAAGAAGGAAAGAAATTCCACAAATTCACCTTTAACAAGGCAAACCTGTTAATTGAAATGCATTCCAGGTGACTACTGAAGAATCTCAAATCTAAAATATATTTTGATTTGTTTAACACTTTTTTGGTTACTACATGATTTGATATGTGTGTTATTTCATAGTTTTGATGTCTTCACTATTATTCTACAATGTAGAAAATAGTAGAAATAAAGAAAAACCCTTGAATGAGTAGGTGTGTCCAAACCTTTGACTGGTACCATATATACAGTTGAAGTCGGAAGTTTACATACACTTAGGGTGGAGTCATTAAAACTCCCTTTTCAACCACTCCACACATTTCTTGTTAACAAACTATAGTTTTGGCATGACACAAGTAATTTTTCCAACAATTGCTTACAGACAGATTATTTCAATTATAATTCACTGTATCACAACTCCAGTGGGTCAGAAGTTTACATAAACTAAGTTGACTGTGCCTTTAAACTGCTTGGGAAATTCCAGAAAATTATTCATGGCTTTAGAAACTTCTGATAGGCTAATTGACATCATTTGAGTCAATTGGAGGTGTACCTGTAGATTTATTTCAAGGCCCACCTTCAAACTCAGTGCCTCTTTGCTTGACATCATGTGATAATCAAAAGAAATCAGCCAAGACCTCAGAAAAACAATTGTAGACCTCCAGAAGTCTGGTTCATCCTTGGGAGCAATTTCCAAACGCCTGAAGCTCCCACGTTCATCTGTACAAACAATAGTATGCAAGTATAAACACCATGGAACCACGCAGCCGTCATACCGCTCAGGAAGGAGACGCATTCCGTCTCCTAGAGATGAATGTACTTTGGTGTGAAAAATGCGAATCAATCCCAGAACAACAGCAAAGGACCTTGTGGAGATGCTGGAGGAAACAGGTATAAAAGTATCTATATCCACAGTAAAATTAATCCTATAATCGACATAACCTGAAAGGCCGCTCAGCAAGGAAGAAGCCAATGCTCCAAAACCGCAATAAAAAAGCCAGACTACGGTTTGCAACTGCACATGGGGACAAAGATCGTACTTTTTGGAGAAATGTCCTCTGGTCTGATGAAACAAAAATAGAACTGTTTGGCCATAATGACCATTGTTATGTTATGAGGAAAAAGGGGGAGGCTTGCAAGCTGAAGAACACCATCCCAACCGTGAAGCACGGGGGTGGCAGCATCATGTTGTGGGGGTGCTTTGCAGCAGGAGGGACTGGTGCACTTCACAAACAGATGGCATCATGAGGATGGAAAATTATGTGGATATATTGAAGCAACATCTCAAAACATCAGTCAGGGAGTTAAAGCTTGGTCGCAAATGGGTCTTCAAATGGACAATGACCCCAACCATACTTTCAAAGTTGTGGCAAAATGGCTTAAGGACAACAAAGTCAAGGTATTGTGTGGCCATCCCAAAGCCCTCACCTCAATCCTATAGAACATTTGTTGGTAGAACTGAAAAAGCGTGTGCGAGCAAGGAGGCTTACAAACCTAACTCAGTTACACCAGCTCTGTCAGGAGGAATGGGCCAAAATTTACCCAACTTATTGTGGGAAGCTTGTGGAAGGCTACCTGAAATGTTTGACCCAAGTTAAACAATTTAAAGGCAATGCTACCAAATACTAATTGGGTGTATATAAACTTCGGACCCACTGAGAATGTGATGAAAGAAATAAAAGCTGAACTAAATCATTGTCTCTACTATTATTCTGACATTTCACATTCTTAAAATAAAGTGGTGATCCTAACTGACCTAAGACAGGGAATTTTTACTAGGATTAAATGTCAGGAATTGTGAAAAACTGAGTTTAAATGTATTTAGCTAAGGTGTATGTAAAATTCCGACAACTGTATGTATATACACTGCTCAAAAAAATAAAGGGAACACTAAAATAACACATCCTACATCTGAATGTAATTTTCATTACATAGTTGAATGTGCTGACAACAAAATCACACAAAAATAATCTATGGAAATCCAATTTATCAACCCATGGAGGTCTTGATTTGGAGTCACACTCAAAATTAAAGTGGAAAACCCCACTACAGGCTGATCCAACTTTGATGTAATGTCCTTAAAACAAGTCAAAATGAGGCTCAGTAGTGTGTGTGGCCTCCGCGTGCCTGTATGACCTCCCTACAATGCCTGGGCATGCTCCTGATGAGGTGGCGGATGGTCTCCTGAGGGATCTCCTCCCAGACCTGGACTAAAGCATCCGCCAACTCCTGGACAGTCTGTGGTGCAACGTGGTGTTGGTGGATGGTGCGAGACATGATGTCCCAGATGTGCTCAATTGGATTCAGGTCTGGGGAACGGGCGGGCCAGTCCATAGCATCAATGCCTTCCTCTTGCAGGAACTGCTGACACACTCCAGCCACATGAGGTCTAGCATTGTCTTGCATTAGGAGGAACCCAGGGCCAACCGCACCAGCATATGGTCTCACAAGGGGTCTGGGGATCTCATCTCGGTACCTAATGGCAGTCAGGCTACCTCTGGCGAGCACATGGAGGGCTGTGCGCCCCCCCAAAGAAATGCCACCCCACACCATGACTGACCCACCACCAAACCGGTCATGCTGGAGGATGTTGCAGGCAGCAGAACGTTCTCCATTACGTCTCCAGACTCTGTCACGTCTGTCACATGTGCTCAGTGTGAACCTGCTTTCATTTGTGAAGAGCACAGGGCGCCAGTGGCGAATTTGCCAATCTTGGTGTTCTCTGGCAAATGCCAAACGTCCTGCACGGTGTTGGGCTGTAAGCACCAAGATTGGTGCACATTTGTAGACTCCGTCTCATGCTACCACTAGAGTGAAAGCACCACCAGCATTCAAAAGTGACCAAAACATCAGCCAGGAAGCATAGGAACTGAGAAGTGGTCTGTGGTCACCACCTGCAGAACCACTCCTTTATTGGGGGTGTCTAGCTAATTGCCTATAATTTCCACCTGTTGTCTATTCCATTTGCACAACAGCATGTGAAATTTATTGTCAATCAGTGTTGCTTCCTAAGTGGACAGTTTGATTTCACAGAAGTGTGATTGACTTGGAGTTACATTGTGTTGTTTAAGTGTTCCCTTTATTTTTTTGAGCAGTGTATTTATCTATCTTGAATGCGATGAGCCAAGTAAAGCCCCCCGGGCCAAAACCTCCCCTAACCCGGATGACGCTGGTCCAATTGTGCGCCGCCCTATGGGACTACCGGTCATGGCCGGTTGTGACACAGCCTGGGATTGAAACTGGGTCTGTAGTGACGACTCAAGCACTGCGATGCAGTGCCTTAGACTGCTGCACCACTTGGGAGGCCCCTCATAAGGTGTATTTTTATCTGTTTTTTAAATCTAATTTTACTGCCTGCCTTGATGCGGAATAGAGTTCCATGTAGCCATGGCTCTATGTAGTACTGTGCGCCTCCCATAGTCTGTTCTGGACTTGGAACCTGTGAAGAGACCTCTTGTGGCATGTCTTGTGGGGTATGCATTCAACATGTCAATACTTCTCACAAATACAAGTAATGATCGCTCCTCTACTTTGAGCCAGGAGAGATTGACATGCATATTATTAATGTTAGCTCTCTGTATACATCCAAGGGCCAGCCGTGCTGCCCTGTTCTGACCACACAACTGAACAGTAGTCCAGGTGCGACAAAACTAAGACCTGTAGGACCTGCCTTGTTCATAGTACTGTTAAGAAGGTAGACCTGCGCTTTATTATGGACAGACTTCTCCCAATCTTAGCTACTGTTGTATCAATATGTTTTAACCATGACAGTTTACAATTCAGGGTTACTCCAAGCAGTTTAGTCAACTCAACTTGCTTAATTTCCACATTATTTATTCCAAGATTTTGGTAGGGTTTGAGGGTTTAGTCCCAAATACAATGCTTTTAGTAAAAAAAATATTTAGGACTAACTTATTCCTTGCCACCCACTCTGAAACTAACTGCAGCTCTTTGTTAAGTGTTGCAGTCATTTCAGTCGTTGTAGTAGCTGACGTGTAGTGTTGAGTCATCCGCATACATCGACACACTGGCTTTACTCAAAGTCGTTAGTAAAGTTTGAAAAATCAGCAGCAGACTATGATCGACAATTTCAAAAACCGCACTGAAGTCTAACAAAACACCCCCAATCTTTTTATCATCAATTTCTCTCAGTCAATCATCAGTCATTTGTGTAAGTGCTGTGCTTGTTGAATGTCCTTCCCTATAAGTGTCCTGAATATCTGTTGTCAATTTGTTTACTGTAAAATAGCATTGTATCTGGTCAAACACCATTTTTTCCCAGAAGTTTACTAAGGTTTGGTAACAGGCTGATTGGTCGGCTATTTGAGCCAGTAAAGGAGGCTTTACTATTCTTAGGTAGCGGAATGACTTTAGCTTCCCTCCAGGCCTGAGGGCACACACTTTCTAGTAGGCTTAAATTGAAAACATCGTCCGCTATTATCCTCAGTAATTTTCCATCCAAGTTGTCAGATCCTGGTGGCTTGTCATTGTTGATTGACAACAATACTTTTTTCACCTCTTCCACACTCACTTTACAGAATTCAAAATTACAATACTTGTCTTTCATAATTTGGTCAGATATACTTGGATGTGTAGTGCCAGCGTTTGTTGCTGGCATGTCATGCCTAAGTTTGCTAATCTTGCCAATTAAAAAAATCATTAAAGTAGTTGGCAAAATCAATATTTTGTGATGAATGAGCCATCTGATTCAATGAATAATGGAGCTGAGTTTTCCAAAAATGTAATTTTAGGTGCTCCAAAGTTTTTTTTTACTATCATTCTTTATGTCATGATTTGTTAATTTGCAATATGTTTGCCAATCGGTTGTGCAGCCAGACTTATTAGACATTCTGGTCACCATAGCAACACTCACCCGAGCACACACTCCAGCAGGTATATTTCACTGGTCATCCTCAAAGCCAACTCCTCATTTGGCCGCCTTTCCTTCCAGTTCTCTGCTGTCAACGACTGGAACGAATTGCAAAATCACCGAAGCTGGAGACTCATATCGCCCTCTCTAACTTTAAGCACCAGCTGTCAGAGCAGCTCACAGATCACTGCACCTGTACATAGCCCATCTGTAAATAGCCCACCCAACTACCTCATCCCCATATTGTTATATATATTTTTTTCTTCCTTTGCATCCCAGTATCTCTACTTGCACATCATCTTCTGCACATCTATCACTCCAGTGTTAATGCTAAATTGTAATTATTTCACCACTATGGCCTATTTATTGCGTTACCTCCCTAATCTTACTACATTTGCACGCACTGTATATAGATTTTTATATTGTGTTATTGACTGTATGTTTGTTTATCCCATGTGTAACTCTGTTGTTGTGTTTGTGTCACACTGCTTTGCTTTATCTTGGCCAGGTCGCAGTTGTAAATGAGAACTTGTTCTCAACTGGCCTACCTGGTTAAATAAAGGTGAAATAAAATGTTTTAAAAATTAATTTTGCCTCATCCCTCTCAACCATACAATTTTTCAATTCCTCATCAATCAACAGGGATTAAATCGTTTTTACAGTCATTTTCCTACTGAGTGCATTGCTTATTAGTAACTGAAATAAGCAATTTCATAAATGTGTCAAAGTGCAGCGTTTGTTTGCTCCTCATTACACACCAGGGACCAACAAATATTCTTTACATCAACAACATAGGAATCACTATAAAACGTATTGTATGACATCTTATACACTATTTTGAGCCCAGCCTTTGGCAACTTTGGTTTTCCTAGATATGGCTACTACATTGTGATCACAACATCCGATGGATTTGGATACAGCTTTCAAGCTAATTTCTACAGCATTAGTAAAGATGTGATAAAAAACATGTTGCAGATTTCATTCCTGTGCTGTTTGTAACTACCCTGGTAGGTGCCTGCATTGGTTACAGTTTGAAGCTTTTTCTTGAGTGGGCAGCTTGATGAAAGCCAGTCAATATTTAAAATCACCCAGAAAATATACCTCTGTTGACATCACATACATTATCAAGTATTTCACACGTTATCCAGATACTGACTATTAGCACTTGGTGGTCCATAGCAGCTTCCCACCAGAATGGGCTTTAGGTGAGGCAGATGAACCTGTAGCCATATTACTTCAACAGTATTTAACATGACATCCTCTCTAAGCTTTACAGGAATGTGGTTCTGAATATAAAACAGCCACACCTCCACCATTATCATTTCTGTCTTTTCTGTAGATGTTATAACCTTGTATTGCCATCACTGTATCATTAAAGGTTTTAACTAAATGAGTTTCAGAGATAGTCAAAATATGAATGTCATCTGTTACTAGCAAATTATTGATTTCAGGAACTTGTTTCTTAAGTTATATTCGTTAACATGGGCAATTTTGAGCACTTTTCTTCTGGGATGCTTACTTGTTTTCATTGCTTTAATGGGAAGCTTAGCAGAAGTAGATGTGCTCATGTTATTTATCTTAGTGCAGGGTGAGCTGCACACCGTGGACTTCCTCCTATGGCACACCACCTCAATATTAATAGTATAAATCTGGTTCACAGGCCCATGATTACTGCAAGCAATAGCTGTAGGATCAGCAGAGGCATTCAGGGCAGTTAGAGGGACATAAATGAGGTTATTTACATTGTGTCTACCAACGCTGGTATAATGTACATTTGCTGAAGCATTATGACAACTCAGTGTCACAATGGTAGGGATTAACTCAGCTGCGCTTGAGTCATTGATAAGTCCTTGTCTCAACCCAGCCTTATAATGCTGTGAAAGGATCGTGAAACCCAAATGATTTGGGTGGATCCCATCTTCCTTATAAAATGTGTTTTGTTTTCAAAAGGTATAGAAACTGTCAACAAAAGTTAACCCCATTGAGCTGCAATAATCACGTAGCCAGAAGAGAAAGAATCCTGCTAAAGCGTTCAATGCCACGATTCAGAGAGGGCACAGGGTCAGATATGATTGTCTAGCAGAGAGTCAATCAGCTCTTTAAAATCCAGTTTCAATCCTTCAGAGCTGCCCTTCATAATGTCATTAAAACCCACATGGACGACGATACAATCGATTTCCATGTCCTGACGTAGTACATTCGGGAGCAGCTTAGTAATGTGATTTACTAGAGCTCCGGGACAGGACATTGTTTTTGCACCAGGTACGCTCAAAGTTCTTACCATAGAGCTGCCCAAAAATCACAGCAGGCGAGAAGGACGAGGAAATCAACCCACTTCCACGCTTCACAGGATTTGGAGAACCCTTTATGGACGGGCGAGAGGCAGGATAACTTGAGCCCGTTGCTCCCGGCGCCTGGTGCAGGCCTCCGACAGATGGAGAAGCCCCACTCGATCCAGTTTCTTACATAGGCTGGCGACCTGCGTGATCAAGAAAGCCACCTCAAGCCTAAAATCCTCAGCAAGCAAACAATTGCCGCACTGGAACGCTGAGTGATCCAGTTTTTCCCGAAACAAAGCGCAGTAGATACAGCTCCTACATATGTGAAGAGCTGGAAGACGCAGGGCTCCTAGGGATGTAGGGTTTACTTCTAGTCCACTATATAATCAAGACTGAGAGCCAGGGTGGAGAGATTGTCTCTACACATGTTTTATTTCTTAAAGTTCAGGTCAACTCTACCTTTTGAAGACTACATTAGTAGGCAGGAGGAACCACTCAGACACTGTGTGGCTGTGTCCCAAATGACACTCTATTCCTTATATATAGTGCACTACTTTTAACCAGAGCCCTATGGGTCACTAACCCGGCCACTAGCCTCCTCAGTAACCTTCCTCATCGGACTAGCCAAGCAGCCCACTGATGATGACCATCAGGGAAATTCTGAATGAACACTGACGACAATGGGCTGAGAGAGACAAGCTCTGACCGGTCTGTACTATTCTACCCCCCCTCTATTCTCCTGTTCTCTTCTCCTCCTCCCCTCTCATCTCCTCTCCTTGCACCCACTGACACACAGGGCTGCCACTTAGCCCCAGAACAGGGTTTGACTGATGGACAATTGGTTGTTGTGGTGACCTACCAGCTGCTCAGACTTGACGCAGAAGAGCTGGACGGTCTTGGCAGCGTTCTTGACCACCGCCAGAGTCAGACTGGTGTCTACCGACGCCACGTTCAGCTCACTGTGGAGGACACACACATAATAATATAACATGTAGGACATCGGAAAGAACAGGATCAGCAAAAAAAAGTGAGATGAAAAACAGATGTAAGAAATAATATTTCAGTTTTTTTTCTGAGAATTTTGCCTGATTGGAGAACAGTGTTTGTGTGGGTGTGTACCTGGTGATGGTCTTGATGATGCTGTCCAGTTCGTCGTGGGAGGGGGGGTTACGTCCCCCCATGGGGAACACCAGGTTGATGGGGTCAAACAGACGAGACAGAGACTTGGAGAGGTACGCTGCCTCGTAGGGCTGCAGAGAGTCCTTCAAAGCCTTCTCTGGACTACACACACACACACAGGTTATTTAACTCATGTTTACATACAATATACATTGATGGTTAATTATTTTCCTGGTTTTAAACAAAGTTCTACATTTCGGAACATGCCTAGAGGCCAGATTCTCTGTCTATTTACACATCTCACACACACTGATCTAGACCCACAGCGAGTGCACAGTGGACTCGTCTGTGCCGCTGGAGCGAGATAAAGACATCAGCAGTGACAGGCACGGCTACCCTCTCTTCCAACTCTCTCTCTCCCCCTTGCCCTCTCTCTTTTCTCTCACACTGATGAAATCGGGAAGAGGTGGAGAAACCCAAGCAAACAGCAGCCTGTAGGGGCGTCAAGGGACAAGGTTGAATATGGGGTTGCGCATGCTTGCACACACACACACACACACACACACACACACACACACACACACACACACACACACACACACACACACACACACACACACACTTCTCCAGCAGCGCTCCAAACATTGGTTCATCTGGCCAGTCATTTATGCACCATAATTCACCAGACAGGGCGCCTATTGATTAATGGTGCTCTCTCGTTAACTGAAAGGTAGCTAAATGAGAATAATGACAATGACGACGAGTGATTTTCACACACGAGCAAATGTGCATTCAATGTTTGTTCTCCATCTCATCACCCTCTCCTCTGACTTATCCCTCCGTGTCAACCAGCCGATTCATCCATCTCTTCCCACCCGTCACTTCTACGTCTGGGCTTTTTCACACTACCTCCTTCCATCCTCCTCCCTCACTTTATCCGTCTGTGCAGTTCTCTATCAGCTTGTTAGTGTACCTTCTGTCCTTTCTTCACACACCTCTCTCTTCCCTCCCTCCATCCACTCTCCATCCCTTCAGCCCCCTCTCTCCCTCTCTCTTCAGTGCCCTACCACAGCAACAGACACCTTGAGTAACAGAGGTAATTTGGCCCACAGAAGCGCCCGTAATTACAAGGTTAAACACAGAGACAACACAAAACACACAGGCTGACAGCTCTACATCAGAGAGCAAACAGAGAGATGGAGAGAAAACGAGGGTATGGGGTAGAGAGAGACTGGCAAAGCAAGGAAATGAAAGAGAGGTAGAGGGCAGGATGGAGAGAGGGACCCAAGAGAGAAAAGAGTACTAGAGAGAGGGAGAGAAAGAGAATTAATGGAGTCAGGGAGATAACCTGGGTCTGCTCTCATGTACTCTTGGTTAATCAACACTGACTCAGCTTGACTGAGTGCCAGAGGGAAAACCAGCGGGGCCAGGCGCTGTAGCCTGAGTACCCAGGGACAGGATCTCCTACTGGGAAACAGGGAGCAGCAAGGGCCCCTGGCTGGGCCTGGAGCTCCACACCTTTGGGTTAATGTGTGACTCATATCAGGCTCCAGCAGTTATAGACAGACGCTAGAGTGTACAGGAGCCATTTCCACCTGTCTGGTCACATAGCCATACCAACGCAATTTAAACAAACACTCAGGTTGTTGCATCTGTCACAAATATAGTTGCTTATTCCAGACATCTACAGGCAGGATAGGGATATGTCAGGCCTGAAGTTCACCAAGTAGAGAGGGTCTCGGTCCCAAATGGCATCCCATTCTAAAAATCTTGGTTGACGGAGTCGTCCGTTCTTTTGACCAATCGATTGTTCAAAATATTTCCACGTGTATTTTTCCACATATAAAATAAAATGTAATGTTATTAGTCACATGCGCCAAATCCAACAGGTGTAGACATTACCGTGAAATGCTTACTTACAAGCCCTTAACCAACAATGCAGTTACGAAAACATTTACTAAATAAACTAGAGTCAAAAAATAACACAATAAAATAACGAGGCTACATACAGAGGCTACCGGTACCGAGTCAATGTGCGGGAGTACAGGTTAGTTGAGGTCATTTGTACATGTACGCAGGATAGATAATAAACAGTGAGTAGCAGCAGTGTAAAAACAAAGGGGGGGGGGGGGGGTCAATGCAAATAGTCTGGGTGGCCATTTTATTAAACAGCTGTCTTATGGCTTGGGGGTAGAAGCTGTTAAGGAGCCTTTCGGACCTAGACTTGGTGCTCCGGAGAACAGTCTATGACTTGAGTGACTGGAGTCTTTGATAATTTATTGGGCCTTCCTCTGACACCGCCTAGTACAGTATATAGGTCCTGAATGGCAGGAAGCTTGGCCCCGGTGATGTACTGGGCCGTACTCACTACCATCTGTCTGCCTTACGGTCGGATGCCGAGCAGTTGCCATACCAGGTGGTGATGCAACCGGTCAGGATGCTCTCGAAGCTGCAGAACTTTTTGAGTATCTGGGGACCCATGCCAAATCTTTTCAGTCTCCTGAGGGGGAAAAGGTGTTGTCATGCCCTCTTCACGACTGTCTTGGTGTGGTTGGACCATTCTAGTTTGTTGGTGATGTGGACACAAAGGAACATGAAACTAATCGACCCACTCCACTACAGCCTCATCGATGTGAATGGGGGCGTGTTCGGCCCGACTTTTCCTGTAGTCCACGATCATCTCCTTTCTCTTGCTCACGTTGAGGGAGAGGTTGTTGTCCTGGAACCACACTGCCAGGTCTCTGACCTCCTCCCTATAGGCTGTCTCATCGTTGTCGGTGATCAGGCCTACCACCGTTGTGTCGTCAGCAAACTTAATGATGGTGTTGGAGTCGTGTTTGGCCACGCAGTCGTGGGTGAACAGGGAGTACAGGGGGGGACTGAGCACGCACCCTTTTCGGGGCCCTCGTTTTGAGGATCAGCATGGCAGATGTTGCCAACCCTTACCACCCAGGGGCGGCCCGTAAGGAAGTCCAGGATCCAGTTGCAGAGGGAGGTGTTTGGTCCCAGGGTCCTTAGCTTAGTGATGAGTTTGTGGGCACTATGGTGTTGAACACTGAGCTGTAGTCAATGAACAGCATTCTCACATAGGTGTAATATAGACACCCTATTGTTTGAATAAAATCAACTATACTGTATGCAGGATACTTTGCCTGATACTTTAAGCACTGCAATTAAAAATCAAGACACACAAATTACTAAAGAGGGAACAAGAGATCAATATAGCCTAACGAGAAGAAAAATACCTGTTCCCGACCCTCTTCTAATAGTCTTCATATCTCAAAATCAATGTCATGTGGTTCATCAAAATGATATCTAAATGAAAATGATACAAATACAAAACTAACTTCTATTGCCAATATGTGAAAATAGCCTACATATAAAAACATTGCAGCATGCAGGTAGACCACATCCTGATAAAAATAAATATCCTATAAATCACATTGGCTATGTATGGCTTGTCTGCAAGGAACTTGAAACATTGTATCAACTATTAACTTGGATCCAGCCTGAAGCTCACACTAGCAAACTTGCAACATTGTATAAAATATGTGAACTCTTGAGAGACAGACACAGCTGTAGGATATTTGCACAACGGATAAGAAGTAATCAGGTAGGTATTTTTTAGGACATTTCCACCGGATCCACCAGCGCATGACATTTTTTCCCCTTTCACGCTGAGTGTTTATCAAAAGAGAGAGAGCTGGAAATATTTTTCAAATAGGCTACATTGAGGAACTATTGTCATTCTCAATGGATGTAAAAACAGACTTTATTTACTTGCTTTTTGAGTCGGAGAAAAAATTTATTTGAGAAGCTCCACAGTGATGATGAGTTAAGACAATCAGAAACACTATCAGATCCCCAAATGGGTACATTTATAAGCCTACATTTGCGCGCAGGCCAGGTAGCCTAGTTCTATGTGTAATCTGGTGTGTGTCCTTACTCAAGGTTGACAAGAGCACTCCAAACAAAACACAATTAATAACTTGTAAATGGAATGAAATAAACCCAAACTTTTCCTCACAAGTGTAGCCTAGGTTGTGCACTCCTACAATGACAAAACTGCAATATTAAGAATATTTTGAATCCATCAACAGAAATGACCGTAACAAAACAAGCATTGTAGATTAGAAATTATAGGAATTAGCGTTAAATGTCCTGGTGATACTGGTGTGCCATCCCCGCAGCCTCTGCAATGGATTAGTCCACTCAGACAGGCGTCTCGTGTGCCACCGTTCGAAAAAAACAAAACATCTCGGGCGACAGCCTATCGACCAGTCGACTAAATTAGGTCAGCCCTACCCTATTCCCTATTTAGTGCACTACTTTTGACCAGGGCGATGGGAGGGTGAGTCTGCTTTAACAGGATTCTAGAAAACTCCGATGTTGACGTTCCTTTATCAATCGTTTTCTTCAACTGTCCTTCAACCGTTCTCTCCACTACAAAGCCCTGTCTCTCCTCAGAGAGGTGCTATATAGCTTTCTCTGGTCAGATAGCTACTCTCCTCCATGTCTGCACTCAAACACTTCGTATACACTCACACTGGAGGCCTTTGGAAAAGCTTTATCTCTCTCCCTTCTTTCACTATTTCTGGCACTCTGCCCACACACACACACAAACACACACGCTCTCCTCCGAGCACTCTAAAATATAGCAGGTTTAATGGACGTTTACTTTCTGCTCCATCCATGCATACTAATCAGTGTGCTGGCTGTGACCGGTTCTGTGGCCTGTTTTAATTGCTAGTGGTCTCCCGTGTTTAAACTCTCCTACGGCTTTAGTACTGATGGAGCAGAATATAGAGACTTTACATTCTGAGATTCACCACGCATCACGGAATGTGTGCGTGTGTGTGTATGAGAATCTTCATACTGAAATTATTTCTGTCAATCACAGCAAGCTGGGTACAATCCCACACTGGTTAATTGAGGTAAGGCTGTGTGTGTGTGTGTGTGTGTGTGTGTGTGTGTGTGTGTGTGTGTGTGTGTGTGTGTGTGTGTGTGTGTGTGTGTGTGTGTGTGTGTGTGTGTGTGAGAGAGAGAGAGAGACTCATCCCAAACCATTCGATCAGTGTGAGTAGGATGTGAAGAGGCAGACTGCATACTGCAACAAGTTAGCTGAGAGAGAGAGAGAAAGAATAAAAAAAAAGAGAGAGAGAAAGAAGGAGAAAGGAGCGAGAGAGTAGTCTAGTCTCTAATGTTTCGGAAGTTTACATACACCATAGCCAAATACATTTAAACTCAGTTTTTCACAATTCCTGACATTTAATCCTAGTAAAACTACCCCGTCTTAGGTCAGTTAGGATCACCACTTATTTTAAGAATGTGATATGTCAGAATAATAGTAGAGAGAATGATTTATTTCAGCTTTTATTTCTTTCATCACATTCCCAGTGGGTTAGAAGTCTACATACACTCAATTAGTATTTGGTAGCATTGCCTTTAAATTGTTTAACTTGGGTCAAACGTTTTGGGTAGCCTTCCACAAGCTTCCCACAATAAGTTGGGTGAATTTTGGCCCATTCCTCATGACAGAGCTGGTGTAACTGAGTAAGGTTTGTAGGCCTCCTTGCTTGCACACACTTTTTCAGTTCTGACCACAAATTTTCTATAGGATTGAAGTCAGGGCTTTGTGATGGCCACTCCAATACCTTGACTTTGTTGTCCTTAAGCCATTTTGCCACAACTTTGGAAGTATGCTTGGGGTCATTGTCCATTTGAAGACCCATTTATGACCAAGCTTTAACTTCCTGACTGATGTCTTGAGATGTTGCTTCAATATATCCACATAATTTTCCATCCTCATGATGCAATCTATTTTGTGAAGTGCAGCAGTCCCTCCTGCAGCAAAGCACCCCCACAACATGATGCTGCCACCCCCGTGCTTCACGGTTGGGATGGTGTTCTTCGGCTTGCAAGCATCCCGCTTTTTTCTCCAAACATAACAAAGGTTATTATGGCCAAACAATTCTATTTTTGTTTCATCAGACCAGAGGACATTTCTCCAAAAAGTACGATCTTTGTCCCCGTGTGCAGTTGCAAACCGTAGTCTGGCTTTTTTATGGCGGTTTTGGAGCAGTGGCTTCTTCCTTGCTGAGTGGCTTTTCAGGTTATGTCGATTTAGGACTCGTTTTACTGTGTATATAGATACTTTTGTACCTGTTTCATCCAGCATCTTCACAAAGTCCTTTGCTGTTGTTCTGGGATTGATTTGCACTTTTCACACCAAAGTACGTTAATCTCTAGGAGACAGAACGCGTCTCCCTCCTGAGCGGAATGACGGCTGCATGGTCCCATGGTGTTTATACTTGCGTACTATTGTTTGTACAGATGAACGTGGTACCTTCAGGTGTTTGAAAATTGCTCCCAAGGATGAACCAGACTTGTGGAGGTCTACAGTCTTGGCTGATTTCTGTTGATATTCCCATGATGTCAAGCAAAGAAGCACTGAGTTTGAAGGTAGGCCTTGAAATGCATCCACAGGCACACCTGTAATTGTCAATTAGCCTATCAGAAGCTTCTAAAGCCATGACATAATTTTCTGGAATTTTCCAAGCTGTTTAAAGTCACAGTCAACTTAGTGTATTTAAACTTCTGACCCACTGGAATTGTGATACAGTGAATTATAATTGAAATAATCTGTCTGTAAACAATTGTTGTGAAAATTACTTGTGTCATGCCCAAAGTAGATGTCCAAACCGACTTGCCAAAACTATAGATTGTTAACAAGACATTTGTGGAGTGGTTGAAAAATTAGTTTTAATGACTCCAACCTAAGTGTATGTAAACTTCCAACTTCAACTGTATGTTCACTTCAGACTCACTTGTAGTCGTGTTTGGCATGTGTGAAGAGGTCCTGGTTGTCTGTCTCTGTGGTGGGCAGGTCCATGGCGTTGTCCAGCACTGCGCTGCTCGAAATCACCCCCTGGATGCTGGAGCTGTACTGCAGCAGCCGACGCCACAGGTCGTTATAAAGACGGAGAAGCTTAGGGTACTCTCCCTCTAATGCCTGCTTGAGGAAGGATGAGGCTGGAGAGAGAAAGAGACGGCGAGAGAGAGGGGGGGGGGGTGAGAAGGAGGTCACAAAAAGAGAAGGATGAGAAGGAGGACGAGCAGGAGAGTGTAGCCGTAAAATGTCACCTTCTGTGTTTTAATGACTGCAAAGGTAAACATCTGCTTTGATGCACACTAATAGTCTTTCTGCTCCCGTGAACTAGAAACATCGCATTATCCCTGATTACCAGACTAGAGCATGGATGAAGGGATGAGACTGAAACAGAAAGACTATCCTGATTAAAAGAACAGAAAATAAACGGTGACATTTTCCCGCTCATTTTCCTGCGAGTGATTAGTTGCTCGTTAAGGGATGATATGCAGATTGTTTTAATGTAGATTGATTTGGTGAATGCATAATATAGCGTTTTATAATGATTCATACATATTTGAACTGAAGTACTTTCAGGCTCTAATGAGGTCTGGAGGGAGCAGCGCAGGCAGGGGGAGAAAGGATAATGTGCATAGATAACATTCATATCCACTACTCTAATTCATATTCTCGTTTACAGGAGGAGAAAGGATAATGTGCATATAGTATTTGACATTCTGTATATTTATTCTAATTCGTATATTTCCATATGCTAATAGAACCATAGGTTATTTCACCATAAGAGAAAGAATAAGAGATAAAAAATATTAAAATATTTGGAGGGGTGGGGGGGCACTGGCATAGAGACAGAGACAGACGGAGGAAGGATAGATAGATAGATATAGATAGAGAGAGAGAGAGAGAGAGAGAGAGAGAGCCAGGGAGACAAAGACAGAGAGAGAGAGAGAGAGAGGGAGGAAAGAGAGATATACTGGGCCTGTGCGGATGAACTCCGTATTGACCAGTGAGAGTGAAGGAGGAGCATCATTAACAGGTGATAACACTGAACTGTGTTAGAGCACGGATCAATAGACACTGATTCATCCAAGGCAGGCTGCTGTGGGCTTTACGACATGGCAAAGACACACACAATGATTAGTGCAACGGTGACTGGATCATAGCTCGACTTCTCTCTTTCTTTACCCTGCCAAGGGAACACTTTGTGTAGGTTGTGTTGCACACATTTTCCCTTAGTATCCTTTTCATGTCATCTGCTATCAGTCAATGTTCTCGAGTCTCTCACCACCAGGGCATTAGATACAGATCTCGGCAGGAGAAAAGACAACGGTGCCTATAAGAGTTTTTAGAAACAGTTCCACATGCAGTCAAAAGATGCTATAGGTAGGCGGCCCACAGATCGCTGTGTGAAAATAGAGTTAACAGCACCACAGGAGCCAAACACACTTCTCTTTTACTCACCTCTACATCTACTGACATTTATCCCTTCTGCTGAAATGGCACACTTACTGTAAGATAAGTAGGTGGCGGAAACGTTTCTCCGCTGTGTGTGTGGATGGATGCTGTTGGGTTGTATCTCCACCTTATTTTGGGCCGGTCCCATGGCGGGGTATACATTTAAGAAAGTGTGTGCGAGTGTGTGTCTGTGTTTATAGACCCTGTCCCATCTGAAAGGGGGGTATATATCACCAGAGAGGTGTAATCATACCCTGCAGTGGTTGGGACGGGACAGGGAGGGGCGTTTAGGGTTTATAGGCGAAGGGAAGAGTGATGGCCCCACCGTCTGTGCTCTACCGCTGACACACTCACACAAACGCACGGAAACGCAGGTACAGCATTATTTGCAGGCGACGTGGCATAATGCTGTGGCTGACAGAGAGAAGATGAAGAGAAACGTAAGAGGGAGAGAGATGCAGAGAGACAGTAAGCACACACACTGCTATTAGGGTGGATCAGCGTTACTCTGTGAAACAGACATTACTATGTAGCCTCACCAGCTGTAGCTCTCTGGAACTCCACCGAGAGAGTGTGTGTGACATCACTCCAAAACGTGTAGAGGATATCAGGCTGGCCGTCCTGCAGTGAGAAGAGAGAAACAACTGAACAGAGGGTCACACAAGGAGACATGCACACAGAGGGCTGTGATGAGTGCAGTCTGCACCACACAGGCAGAAGGGCAGTGTGACTGTCATTATCATCATTATCTACCAGTGTGATCCTCAGCCACACCAGACGCTGCTATCGCCCCACACATTTATCACACTGCAAATCAGCTAGAACCCCCCCCCCACACACAAGCGCGCGCCCACCGTGCCGTGCCATAACTGTCGCCGTGGACAACAATGACAGCTCATCACCATGGTTACAAGTCATAGCTGGGCATCTTAGGAGGTGCACTAATGAGTGTCCACTCCTCTGAAGCATGCAGAGCTAGTACACACATGAGATCAGACAAATTCCGTCTCCTTGCTTGACATCCTGATTACAGATTGATGTGTCTTTCGGCTCTGTTTAATAGATCTGTATTTCCTCATGCTGTTTGTCTGTAGAGCTGAGCTAGCCCTACACTCAAACTAATGACCTGCTCAGATCTGGTCCTAGGATGACTAGTGTGTACAGTGGTACAGGAGATGGTGATGATGATGATGATCTTAATGATGATGATGACGATGATGATCTTAATGGTGATGATGATGATGATCTTAATGGTGATGATGATGATCTTAATGGTGATGATGATGATCTTAATGGTGATGATGATGATCTTAATGGTGATGATGATGATGATGATCTTAATGGTGATGATGATGGTGTGATCCTAATGATGATGATGATGATGATTATCTTAATGGTGATGATGATGATGACCTTAATGGTGATGTGATGATGATGGTGATGATCTTAACGGTGATGGTGGTGATGATGATGGTATTGATGGAGATGGTGATAATGGTATCGATGGTGATGGAGATGGTGATAATGGTATTGATGATGATGTTGATGATGGTATTGATGGTGATGAGATGGTGATGATGGAGACGGTGATGATGGTATTGATGATGGTATTGATGATGGAGATGGTGATGATGGTGATGATGGAGATGGTGATAATGGTATTGATGGTGATGATGGTATTGATGGTGATGGGTTTGATGGTGATGATGATGATGGTATTGAAGGTGATGGTGATGATGGTATTGATGGTGATGATGGAGATGGTGATGGTATTGATGGTGATGATGGTATTGATGGTGATGATGGAGATGGTGATAATGGTATTGATGGTGATAATGGTATTGATGGTGATGATGGAGATGGTGATGATGGTGATGATGGAGATGGTGATGATGGTGATGGCGATGGTATTGATGGTATTGATGGAGATGGTGATGATGGTATTGATGGTGATGATGGTATTGATGGAGATGGTGATGATGGTATTGATGGTGGAGATGGTGATGATGGTATTGATGGTGATGATGGTATTGATGATGGAGATGGTGATGATGGTATTGATGATGGAGATGGTGATGATGGTAGTGATGATGGTGGTGATGGTATTGATGATGACAGTGTGATGGTATTGATGATGGTGTGATAATCTTAATGGTGGTGGTGATGATCTTAATGGTGGTGATGATGATCTTATTGGTGGTGATAATGATTATGATCTTAATGGTGATGTGATGATGATGGTGATGATCTTAATGGTGATGGTGGTGATGATGATGGTATTGATGGAGATGGTGATAATGGTATCGATGGTGATGGAGATGGTGATAATGGTATTGATGATGATGTTGATGATGGTATTGATGGTGATGAGATGGTGATGATGGAGACGGTGATGATGGTATTGATGATGGTATTGATGATGGAGATGATGGTGATGATGGAGATGGTGATGAAGGTGATGATGGAGATGGTGATAATGGTATTGATGGTGATGATGGTATTGATGGTGATGATGGAGATGGTGATAATGGGTTTGATGGTGATAATGGTGATGATGAGATGGTGATGATGGTATTGAAGGTGATGGTATTGATGGTGATGATGGAGATGGTGATGGTATTGATGGTGATAATGGTATTGATGGTGATGGTGATGATGGTATTGATGGTGATGATGGTATTGATGATGGAGATGGTGATGATGGTATTGATGATGGAGATGGTGATGATGGTATTGATGATGGAGATGGTGATGATGGTATTGATGATGGAGATGGTGATGATGGTATTGATGATGGAGATGGTGATGATGGTATTGATGATGGAGATGGTGATGATGGTGATGATGGAGATGGTGATGATGGTGATGATGGAGATGGTGATAATGGTATTGATGGTGATGATGGTGATGATGGAGATGGTGATGATGGAGATGGTGATGATGGTGATGATGGAGATGGTGATAATGGTATTGATGGTGATGATGGTGATGATGGTGACAGCTGTGTGAGATGTGCTTAATTTCTAGGTAAACTGCCCCAGAGCCTAAAGACAGGATGATTTCCGCTTATCTTACAGAAACTAAAGTAAACTAGGCCTACTTTGCTTCATGTTCTACATAATGTACTGTCCTGTGGCCTAACACAAAATTACACACACACACACACACACACACACACACAATCCATCAATGCTAACCTGATAATGTTAAACCAACACAAAATAGACCACACTATGTCCATGTCCTCCTAAACATACGCACACGGGCATGTACACGAACGCGCACACACATGCACACACCACACTAGACCTTAATTGGAGCAAGCTGATAATAGGTCCACTGCTCTCCTGAATAGAAAAGGCCAATTATAGGACTGTGGACTTTTATAGAGGATAAAGAGAGATGGAGAGACAGATGGAGAGAGCGAGAGTGCGAGAGAGAGACGGAGAGATGACAACGGAGGGAACGAGAGGGGGGGACAGAAGCAGAGAGAGATAGGGAGGAAGGGAGATAAAGAGAGGGAGGGAGCAAATTAAAAGGTCCATGCTCCTCTAAGAAAGAAAATTGGCACAGCTGAATCTCTTTCAGCTTCTATTAGAGAACTTAAGTCCTTGCATGCTGTTCTGCTTAACAGCCCAGCATTCTGCTGATGCCAGCAGAGTCAATAAAGCCTGGGTAGGTCTGGTCCAGGACAGGCCCAGGTAATGGACCGATCAGTATGGAGAGAGGGGAATGGGAGAGGGAGAGGGAGGGGATGGGAAAGAGGTAGGCAGGGGAGGCAAAGGAGAAGAGAAGGATATTGGCAAGAGTAGAGGGATAGATGTTGTGGAAGGGTGTGCTGATGACAGTCCAGGGGCAAGGACACATGGGCCTTTTATGAGGACATGGCGTCTCACCTTAATGATCTCATTGATGAAGCAGACGTGAGTGACAGGGTCTCTCTTCTTCGTCAAGACCTTCTGGAGGTGTTGCACCTAAACACAGAGAGATTACAAGTTAATTCCCTGACTAGGTACATTACTCTACTTCAGCAGGTAAAAGTGCACCTTTACTTAGGTAAAGTATCTGTAAAGGTAAAAGCATACCTGTCCGCAAGCGGCACAGATCTGGTCCATGAGTTTCTCGAGGTTGGTCCAGAGAGTAGCTCGGAACGCTGCCGTGTTACCTGGGGTTGACATCACAGCTCTGCCGGGTGCACCTGACACACACAAATACACACAAATAAAATGACACAGGTTAAAAAGTTACACAAGACAAGAGTACCAAAACTGAAACACAACTTTCCTCAACCCCTAACTCTCACTCACCCACCACCTACCTCTGCTGTCAGCGGACTGGGTGAGTCCCTTGATATCCAGGGCGGTGGTGACGTTGTCCTGTATGGTGGTCCGGTAGCCCTCCACCACCCCACTGATGGTCTCCCGCAGACTGCCCAGGTTATGGAACACCTGGAGGGCCGTGCCCACCTGGGTCGGGTTCTACATTGGGACAGAGAGGAGAGGAGACAGTCTCAGTCAGTCAACCCCAACCCTGTCTAGTCTGAGACAGTCAGTCTTGGAGCACAGTGGAGTCCAATCAACCAACGTAATACACTTCAGACAGTTCTAGTAACCGGACAGACACACAGAATGGAGTGTACCTCACACTCTGGAATAGCACAGAGAGAAACACACGTACAGACTGACACACACACACCTCCAAGCTCAAACGATTGACGTCACTATACGCAAGGGAGGGGCTGGTCCAACTAATGTGTCATTTTCAAAATTCTCCTCAGCTAACGGAAAAAGATTAGGATACGCAAGTACTCAGAAATTTTGGGGTGTGTGTCCGAGTGTGAATGTATGTGTGGGTGTGTGTGAGTAATAACTAGCAGGGTCTGATAGCAGCTCTTATTAAGGAACCAGCACTCATTACTAATCAGAGCTTTGTTCACTATCATCCAGAAACCGCTCACACCCTCCCTCCCACCTCTCTCCCAAACCCCCCGTCTCTCCTTCCCCTCTCTCCTCGCTGTTGCACACGTGAAACTGAGATTGAGGTCAGACCCCAATCTTCTAGCTCCCTCCCTCTCCACCTCATTCTCCGGCCTAACGAGTTCTTGGAAACACAGTTTCAACTCTCTCCATTCCTAACTCAAGGCCATTTAGGAAACTGCCCCTAAAGTCAGCTCCAGCTGGGTCATAATCAGGAAGGCTGCGCCAGAGCTCACGGCCCAGTGAGGTGTCAGCTGGTGGATGTGATAATGTCAAGACCCTGTCATGGAGCCTCGACCCCAGCCGTCTGGAAGACGTGACACTATACGTCTCATGTCTGCAGTCCATGGATCAGTCAAATGAGGTGACACAGGTGTCGAGTTAACCATGATGCTATCATGTCCAAAGCCATGATGCAGTACTTCTAACGCCACAGAGTTTGCTGTGGATAAAAAGGACGCGTCCGTGTATGACACACACAGAAATACACACACTGCCGAGGGGCGATTTTTGAACAGTTCTTTGCATGCTTGAGCGTGCAGCGTCCTTCCGGGTCGGGTGGGTGTGTATGTATGTATATGTATGTGGACACCTGCTCGTCAAACATCTCATTCTAAAATCATGGGCAATAATATGGAGTTGGTCCCCCCTTTGCTGCTATAACAGCCTCCACTCTTCTGCAAAGGCTTTCCACTAGATGTTGGAACATTTCTGTAGGGACTTGCTTCCATTCAGCCACAAGAGCATTAGTGAGGTCAGGCACTGACGTTGGGCGATTAGGCCTGGCTTGCAGTAGGCGTTCCAATTCATCCCAAAGGTGGTTCGATGGGGTTGAGGTCAGGGCTATGCCCAGGCCAGTCAAGTTTTTCCACACCGATCGACAAACCATTTCTGTATTGACCTCGCTTTGTGCACAGGGGCATTGTCATGCTGAAACAGGAAAGGGCCTTCCCCAAACTATTGCCAAAGTTGGAAGCACAGAATTGTCTAGAATGTCATTGTATGCGGTTGTGTTAAGATTTCCATTCACTGGAACTAAGGGGCCTAGCCCGAACCATGAAAAACAGCCCCAGACCATTATTCCTCCTCCACCAAACTTTACAGTTTGCACTATGCATAGAGGCAGGTAGCGTTCTCCTGGCATCCACCAAACCCAGATTTGTCCGTCGGACTGCCAGGTGGTGAAGAGTGATTCATTACTCCAGAAAACGCGTTTCCACTGCTCCAGAATCCAATGGCGGCGAGCTTTACACCACTCCATGGCTGCTCGGCCATGGAAACTTATTTCATGAAGCTCCCAACAAACAGTTCTTGTGCTGATGTTGCTTCCAGAGGCAGTTTGGAACTCAGTTGTGATTGTTTCAACCAAGGATATGATTTCTACACGCTGTGCGCTTCAGCACTCAATGGTCCCGTTCTGTGAGCTTGTGTAGCCTACCACTTTGCGGCTGAACCGTTGTTGCTCCTAGACGTTTCCAGCTCTAGCAGGGCCGAAATTTCACAAACTGACTTGTTGGAAAGGTGTCATCCTATGACGGTGCCACGTTGAAAGTCAGATTTTACACACCTGTCAGCAACGGGTGTGGCTGAAATAGCTGAAACCACTCATTTGAAGGCATGTCCACATACTTTTGAACAACAGCCGTGTCTTTGTGAGATGCAGAGTAGGTGAACGGATGATCTCCGTATGTGTGGTTCCCACCGTGAAGCACGGAAGAGGAGGTGTGATGGTGTGCAGGTGTTCTAAAACTTTTGACCGGTAGTATATATACAGTACCAGTGAAAAGTTTGGACACACCTACTCATTCAACGTTTTTTTTTTTTTTTTTTTTTTTTTTTTTACAATTTTCTACATTGTAGAATAATAGTGAAGACATCAAAACAATGAAATAACACATGAAATCATGTAGTAACAAAAAAAGTGTTAAACAAATCAAAATATATTTTAGATTCTTCAAAGTAGCTGTGGCCCATCGGATGGGGCCACAGTGTCTCCTGACCCCTCCTGTCTCAGCCTCCAGTATTTATGCTGCAGTAGTTTATGTGTCGGGGGGCTAGGGTCAGTCTGTCACATCTGGAGTATTTCTCTTGTCTTTTCCGATGTCCTGTGTGAATTTAAATATGCTCTCTCTAATTCTCTCTCTCTTTCTCTCTTTCTTTCTTTCTTTCTTTCTTTCTTTCTCTCTCTCTCTCTCGGAGGACCTGAGCCCTAGGACCATGCCTCAGGACTACCTGGCTTGATGACTCCTTGCTGTCCCCAGTTCACCTGGCCGTGCTGCTGTTCCAGTTCCAACTGTTCTGCCTGCAGCTATGGAGCCCTGACCTGTTCACCGGACGTGCTACCTGTCCCAGACCTGCTGTTTTCAACTCTCTAGAGACAGCAGGAGCGGTAGAGATACTCTCAAAGATCGGCTATGAAAAAGCCAACTGACACTTACTCTTGTGTTACTGACTTGTTGCACCCTCGACAACTACTATGATTATTATTATTTGACAATGCTGGTCATTTATGAACATTTGAACATCTTGGCCATGTTCTGTTATAATCGCCACCCGGCACAGGCAGAAGAGGACTGGCCACCCCTCATAGCCTGGTTCCTCTCTAGGTTTCTTCCTAGGTTTTGGCCTTTCTAGGGAGTTTTTCCTAGCCACCGTGCTTCTACACCTGCATTGCTTGCTGTTTGGGGTTTTAGGCTGGGTTTCTGTACAGCACTTTGAGATATCAGCTGATGTAAGAAGGGCTATATAAATAAATTTGATTTGATTTGATGAAATGAGTTGCAAAATGAATAGGAAATAGACGTTGACAAGGTTATAAATAATGATTTTTAATTGAAATAATAATTGTTTCATTCAAACTTTGCTTTCCTCAAAGAATCCTCCATTTGCAGCAATTACAGCCCTGCAGACGTTTGGCATTCTAGTTGTCAATTTGTTGAAGTAATCTGAAGAGATTTCCCCCCGTGCTTCCTGAAGCACCTCCCACAAATTGGATTGGCTTGATGGGCACTTCGTACGTACCATACGGTCAAGCTGCTCCCACAACAGCTCAATAGGGTTGAGATCCGGTGACTGTGCTGGCCACCATTATAAGCAGAATACCAGCTGACTGCTTCTTCCCTAAATAGTTCTTGCATAGTTTGGAGCTGTGCTTTGGGTCATTGCCCTGTTGTAGGCGGAAACTGGCTCCAATTAAGCGCCGTCCACAGGGTATGGCATGGCGTTGCAAAATGGAGTGATAGCCTTCCTTCTTCAAGATCCCTTTTACTCTGTACAAATCTCCCACTTTACCACCACCAAAGCACCCCCTGACCTTCACATTGCCTCCACCATGCTTGACAGATGGCGTCAAGCACTCCTCCAGCATCTTTTCATTTTTTCTGCGTCTCACGAATGTTCTTCTTTGTGATCCGAAGACCTCAAACTTAGATTTGTCTGTCCATAACACTTTTTCCAATCTTCCTCTGTCTGTGTTCTTTTGCCCATCTTCATTTTTTAGTTTTATTGGGTAGTCTGAGATATGGCTTTTTCTTTGCAACTCTGCCTAGAAGGCCAGCATCCCGGTGTTGCCTCTTCACTGTTGACGCTGAGACTGGTGTTTTGCGGGTACTATTTAATGAAGCTGCCAGTTGAGGACTTGTGAGGCATCTGTTTCTCAAACTAGACACTAATGTACTTGTCCTCTTGCTCAGTTGTGCACCGGGGCCTCCCACTCCTCTTTCTATTCTGGTTAGAGCCAGTTTGCACTGTTCTGTGAAGGGAGTAGTACACAACGTTGTACGAGATCTTCAGTTTCTTGGCAATTTCTCGCATGGAATAGCCTTCATTTCTCAGAACAAGAATAGACTGACGAGTTTCAGAAGAAAGTCCCGAGTGGCTCAGTTGGTAGAGCATGGTGTTTGCAACGCCAGGGTTGTGGGTTCGTTTCCCATGGGGGACCAGTACGGAGAAAAAAATGTATGAAATGTATGCATTCACTACTGTAACTCGCTCTGGATAAGCGCGTCTGCTAAATGACTAAAATGTAAAATGTAAAGTCTTTGTTTCTGGCCATTATGAGCCTTGAATCGAACCCACAAATGCTGATGCTGCAAATACCCAACTAGTCTAAAGGAAACCAGTTTTATTGCTTCATTAATCAACAAGAGTTTTCAGCTGTGCTAACATAATTGCAAAAGGGTTTTCTAATGATCAATTAGCCTTTTAAAATGAGAAACTTGGATTAGCTAACACAACGTGCCACTGGAACACAGGAGTGATGGTTGCTGATAATGAGCCTCTGTTCGCCTATGTAGATATTCCATAAAAAAATCTGCCGTTTCCAGCTTCAATAGTCATTTACAACATTAACAATGTCTACACTGTATTTCTGATCAATTTGATGCTATTTTAAGAGACAAAAACAAGGACATTTCTAACTGATCCCAAACTTTGGAACGGTAGTGTATATATGCACACACACATACACACACTTGTTCCCAGTGTAGAAGGTACCGAGGGGGATCTTTCTCTTTCGGCAAGACAAAATCAGGTTAATTGGTTAGGCTTGATTAGGCAGGCACAGGAGCACACACACGCACACACACACAACAGGAGTAGTGAGACCTTCTCTGTCGGCGGGGAGGTGAGAGGAGCAGTCTAAAAACACCCCCACTCAGTCTTAATGAGCATGTGCTGCATGTGGCAGCATACACAGGCCGAGTCCCAAATGGCATCTTATTTCCTACATAGTGCGCTATGGGCCCTGGTCAAACGTAGTGCTCTTTGTAGGGAGTGGGGTGCCAATTGGGACACAGCCATAGAGTACAGGGGAAGAAACCGCCCTACCACCCTTCACAGACTATTACTGTATTGTTGTCGTCAGGCAGGCAGCTGCAACACTAAGCCAAGACTATTACCCATACACCCTGTATCCTTATGGACACCATGTCAGATAACCTCATTAAACCAGGCAGGGAATGTAATATGCACAATGCTGTGTAACACAAACACCTGGCTAGGCTCTTGGCGTCCTTCACTGCTAGGCCTATACTTTGACATGAAAGTGATGCAATGACTGAGGCTGCTGTCATGGTTTCTGGACTTCTAATTTCAAGAGACATCCTGGTCAAATCAAATATTCTGATGTTCATTCTGACCATATGGGTGTAGCCAAGGGCATTTAAATTCACTCAGTGTTACATATTCAGCCGGCAGTGCCTGCCTCTTTACAGATGGGCTGGGCCCGCAGGACTAAAATATGCATCTCTATGGCTGGGCCTGCTGCTAGTACAAGGTTGGTGTGAACTGGATCCCACACACTCATTGAAGACTTCCAAAAAAGGTACATCATCACACAGAAAACAACCATTTCTCATTAGAAGTGAGGAGGATAGCAGGCCTGGCCATATGTGCAGGCATATTCACATTCACAGCAGTGAGAAAGGCTTATTTTGGTGGTTCCAAGATTAGAAGTGTTTCTCTAGAGGAAGGTGGGTAACCATGGAGAAGAGGCTTTGCATGCTGTGTCTCTATTTTGTTTCGGAGAGAGGCATGTTAATGTTTGTGCTTCTGTTCTTTCTAAAACATTACAGGCATGTTTAAATGTTTGTTTTTTGGTGTGCGCACGTGTGTGTGTGTGTGTGTGTGTGTGTGTGTGTGTGTGTGTGTGTGTGTGTGTGTGTGTGTGTGTGTGTGCGTGCGTGCGGTGGTGGGCTGGGACGTCTCTTCCTGATAGGAAGTTTAATGTTTGACTGGTATTTGAGTGAAAGCAGCTTACAGGAGCAGTAATGTGAGCAACAGAGGGCCTAGCCATCAACAGTATTAATCCTTGCAACCAGACACATATGTTCACACACACACAATTCATTATACAGAATACATACCAATGACGATGACTGACTCAAACTCAGAAACATTCCTCTTTCATGTACCTCTGATAGAATGAATAATTGAATATAAGTCCTCTCTAGTGATCTCTTTTATTTTCCAGAGGATTTGAGGTCAGTGGTTTAAGGCACTTCTGGGAGTAGTTACAGTAGCTTCCATGACAACCCTCTGCTTTCTACTTCATTGGTTCCTTCCTACAGACACCTGTTGGCCTGAACCACTACCCACTGTCCATATGCCCTGTTAGCTTTTACCACAGAGTGCACATTTACTCACTCACTCACCTCACTCACTCACCTCACTCACTCGAAGGGTATGACAAGAAATTGGTCAAACAAAGCAATCGCTGATAAGAGGATGGGTGAGATGGTTTACACACGTGCTGGTGGGTTATGTACCCTCTGACGTTTGCTTTCTTGTAAGTGTGTGTGTGTGTGTGTGTGTGTCTCTCTCTCTCTCTCTCTCGGTTTTATGACAAATGTCCAATCCGCTTTGAGGTAACAATATCAAACGACACAAGTACAAGCCTATGACATATAGGTAACTGCCAAAATAAAGGGAACACTTGAGAAAAATGAGGGATACAAAGTATATTGAAAGCAGGTGCTTCCAAACAGGTGTGGTTTACAAGTTAACTAATTGCTTAATTAACAAGTTAATTAGCATCCCATCATGTTTCGGGTCATCTATAAAAATACTGGGCAGGCCCAGTTGCCCATTATTTTGCCTACCAAGGCTATGTCCCCATAGAATGACAATGCCTTCATCCACAGGGCACGAGTGGTCACTGAATGGTTTGATGAGCATGAAAACGATGTAAACCACATGCCATGGCCGTCTCAGTTACCAGATCTCGAGCCAATTTAACACAGCGTTTTCCACCACCATCAACAAAACACCAACTTATGGAATTTCTCGTGGAAGAATGGTGTTGCATCCTTCCAATAGAGTTCCAGACACTTGTAGAATCTATGACAAGGTGTATTGAAGCTGTTCTGGTTTGTGGTGGCCCAACGCCCTATTAAGATGCTTTACGTTGGTGTTTCCTTTATTTTGGCAGTTACCTGAATGTTGGTGGGTTAGGCACGCTCTGTAGCTGTGTGTGTGTGTGTGTGTGTGTGTGTGTGTGTGTGTGTGTGTGTGTGTGTGTGTGTGTGCGCGCGTTCTGGGAGTAGTTACAGCTACAGCAGCTTCCAGGTAATGTCACCTGTCAGAGAGACTGAGACAGCGTCACACATTATGACAACCCTCTGCTTTCCACTTCATTGGTTCCTTCCTACAGACACCGGTTGGCCTGAACCATTACCCACTATCCATAGCTTTTACCACGGAGTGGATATTTACACACACATGCACACACACACACACACACACACACACACTCTGTGTATTTGTCAAACAAACCAATCGCTGATAAGAGGATGGGTGAGACTGTTCACACACGTTGGTGGGTTATGTACCCTCTGATGTTTGAGTTCCTGTAAGTATGTGTGTGTGTGTGTCTGTTTGATGACAAAAGGTCCAATCTCCTTCGAGGTAACAATATCAAACAACACAATAACAAGCCAATGACCTTATTTGACTCTACAGCTGTCGGATTTCCTCACAAAGTTGTATTTCTAAGTTGCTGAGCGGGACATTTGTTTTAACTAAGAGGGTTAAATGCACTAAATGATTCAGGAGGAAAGGAGATAGAAAAAGGGTATGAAAGTAGAGCTTCTAAAAGAGAGATGAAGAAAATAGAGGGGTGTTAGGCAGCAAAGCCAGAATTAAGTGAGAAATACATTCTAACTTCTGCAGCGTAACCAAGGCAACCCCATAACAAACATCAGGAAGGCCTATTCAAGTCTTTTAGGGCTGGTTGTGTACATTTAACAGACAGACCCAAAATGAGCAGGAGAAAGAACACACTTGTTAGGTGCGGAGGATGTGAAGAAGACAGAAGGTGGGAAAACGACAGAGGAGTGAAAAGGTGACAAACGGGTGCATGTAGAGCGGCATCACAAGTGAGTCAATGAGAGAGGACACGTTGGAGAAGTGTAAAAAAAACAAAAATCACTTGGCAAACAACCCATTTAGTGTCTATTTGGACATCACAGTACAGGATCAAACTCTACTCAGAAGACTTAGGTACTTGGCTCATTTCTTCAAGGCTGGGAGAGACGTAATATCAAATATGGATATAAAATGAGGACTTCTTCAATGTATGTGCATGAAGCGCGCACACACAAACACACACAGAAATAAAGAGACTAATGAATCTTTGGGGAGACGATAGCTCAGTACTGTCATATTTATGGCAGCTTAAACTTCTTGTTGTTGTTAGATGACAAACCTCTTTCCCTCTGCTAATGTCTTGAGCATGAGGTAACTTATGTTTCCCCCAACATCACTGGCATTTAGTTTCCCTTGATTTGACATTAAAACAAAAAAAAAGGTCAACATTTGAATAGATGCTGAAATGCTATTCAATATTCAAGACGTGAAACGACAGCAAATGATGCCCATTAATTACCATACATTTACCACCAACCAGACACAAATCAGTGTGTTTCTGCTCGTTGAACTGGAACCAAAATAACAGGAAGTGGTGCTGTGTTGCTCAGTTGGTGGAGCGTGGTGCTTGCAACACCATGATCGTGAGTCGATTCCCACTGTGGCCACCCATATGATTAGGAATGCACGTATGACTAAGTCGCTTTGGATAAAAACCACCTGCCCTATAGCAAATATCATATACTGTATTATAGAAGGAACAAGTGTCCGACTCAGTACATCTTCCACAAAACAAGTGTAAAGTGGTAGAAAAATCCCCAGGTAATCACAACGGCTTGTTCTGCTCTCTTTCCACCCAGAGCTCTAACTAGAACACATTTTAACTAGTGGGCCTGGTAATGTAAAACAGACAGTGAAAGTGTTTTTCCAGGACAGAACACCAGTCTCCCCTCTGGTACACAGAAGAAACAGCTTCCACATCCTGACAAATTGGTCCTCACAGAACACTGAGCAACATCAAAGCAAATTACACTGAGGAAACAATATCGCTTTGTTTCAGACAACTTGGCCCGCTGCCAGATATAGCCTGTAGCTGACAGAGTGTGTGTGTGTGTGTGTGTGTGTGTGTGTGTGTGTGTGTGTGTGTGTGTGTGGTTGTGTACAAGCATTTGAGCGTGTGTGCGTTCTGCCGCATGGGCATGTTCTGTCGTGTGTGCATGCTGTTATGTACACGCGGAGACAGTGAGCTAAAGAGCTCGTTCCGGGATGCTCTCTCCTCATTTACTGACAGGCCACACTAGGAGCTTTGAAGAGCTCTGCTCTGTCTCGGTCTGTATGAGGAACAATCCCAAAGTCTCAACAATTAAATAATGAAGGGGCTGTAGCATGTTGGTAGGAGGACGGACTCCCCAACTTTCCATAGTATGTAGTAATACCTTGGCAACATGTTCCATAAAAAAAAAAACAGACCGTCCCCAATCAGTCCTTCTGGGGCAATAGTTATTAACACACACACCACCACATTGTCTCTCCTTTACGGTGCCTCAAAGGTGGGTGTAGCACCCAATCAGATTGAGGAATTATTTTAAAAAAAATGTTTAATGCTCTTTCCCTTGTTAGTGTTCCAAAGGGGACATTATATATTTTTACCTAAACATGCAAACACCATCAGATGGACTGAATAGCAAGCAATCCACGGGAATGACATTCACTCTCATGGGATTAGAGGTCATAAATAACTAACTGAAAAGCCACACCCCCCATTATTACCCCATAGAGGCATATGGCACTGTGCTTCTATGGACACACACACACACACACACACACACACACACACACACACACACACACACACACACACACACACACACACATACATACATACACACTGCCTACTTTGTTTGTTCATTTAGCAAACAAGATAGCTCATAATCCAGTGCCGATGTCACAGTGAACACACCTATATTTTAGCTCTAATTAGCTTTAAAAATGAAAACATCTCTCTCAGCATCATGGAAATGTTGAAAAGCATCAGATTAGCTATAAAACTGGTCATTTTGCTCTCTGCCCCATGACAAAATGTTTAGAGTTGCAGGTAATTAGCTTTAAAAACAGCAACATTTTCTCTCCGCCTCATGGCAAAATGTGTAGAATAGCATGAGATTAGCTATACAACTGCAACATTTTTCTCTTTGCCCTATGGCAAAATGTGTAGAGTTGCAAGAAGTTAATTACCCACATTTCTGGAGGCCCACCCACCAGTGAATTTCTGGCTACGCTACTGCCGTGTAGGCTAATGGTTTCCTAGAAAACGTCACCGAAGGCTAATTTTGCTGTTTAAGGGAGATGTTAAAGCATACAGTATATGCATGGTGACAAGACTTTCAGCCAAGTGTCTGACGGTCACTTGTCAACTGGTGAAGGATAGAGAAGACAAAGTTATGCAAAGGTTGTGTGTGTGTGTGTGTGCGCGCGCGAAAGCCACGCCTCATATGATCCCCTATTTCCAATACAGTGCTCCACTTCTTATACAGTGAATACAGTCATTTGCTATTTGCACACAGTCTTCTGTATGACACAAACGAGAATATATCCTGGTTGTGATTGCAGGACGGGGTGTTAGGTAAGTGTTCTGTTGATCTAGCTGCAGGCCAATCAGAGCAGTGGGGTGCTGCCATTAAGAGAGGAGAACATAGAAACCCAGCTGGGATTGCATCATCACATAACAGTTCTCCTGTTCATCTCTTCATCCATCCAGAGATGACAGAGGGGAAAGGAGAGAGAGAGAGATATGGTTGCAAAAGAAGGAGAGGATCATGGAGAGTGAGTGACGGAGAGAAGGAACAAGAGAGAGTGTGTGAACGAGAAAAGAAAAAGGAGAAAGATACAGAGTCGTGACAGCTGCTGTCACCGCAGACGGCATGCGCTGTAGAATAGCACCTTTTCACACATTCTGTCTGTTCCTCTCACCTTTTCTATCCCTCCCTCCCTGCCTTGCTCTCTCTCTCTCTGCATGTCCTCATGTCTCCTGTGGTTCTCATGACACACGCAGACACAGGCGGTCAGATAGACTCACAGACACACACTCACTCCCAGGCCGAGGGGCCATCTGCTCCCGAGTCACCTCTGATCACGTCTATCCCACTCTCCATCCTTTAATTCTCCGCCTATTCCCCTCTCATCTTCCTCTCGTGTCTCCAGATCCTCGCATCTGCTCTCTCAGAGTTCAGATCAGTAAGAGACAGGTCTAGGAATGATGCTGGTAATGGCTGGCTGACATTTCAGGACTGTGATTCTAGACCATTAACAGGCTCTGGGTTTGGATAGAAGCTGATGAAATGTCAATTTCTTGATTGTGCTAATGAACTCCAATGATAAAACTAATCGACAGGTACAACGGGAGAGGGCTGCAAGCACGTCTTCCTGTTGCGCTGACAGTGTACTTGTTTATGCCTTTTAATACAGAGGTTTCGTACCAGTTCCCAGTGTAACCACAGCAGAAAGACAGAGTTAAGGTGCAACCAGCGTGAAACTAGCTTTCGTCTTCTCGGTTTCTGGTGATTATATAACAACTATAAATAAGTCGAGTACTGTGCTGAGACACAGGCAACTAAATAGACATAATAATAAAGATGTTTGAGGGAGAGAGTTGGACGGATGACTGAACATAAACGCTTCTTCCAACCTATCCCCCCCCCCCATCTTTACCCACGGCAACAGAAGCAGAAGAGCACCTTTTTTAGCATTTTCCGAGTGAGCTACGTGAGAAAAACAAGTTGACACTGACTTCCTTCAGGTTTAGCTGGAGGGATACACAGTCAAAGCCCATTTGTAGCATCAGACGCGACACTTCAGTAACATCAGAAGGGATTTAGATTAGGACTATTCAACTGGGCCTCCATGACCACAGCTCTGCTATTTTTCATCTGGCCCCTGTAATCAGGTACTGATTCAGACCTGGGGACACCAGGTGAGTGGGCCTCTCTGGGCAATCAATGATAATACATCTATGGGGATTTAACGATAATACATCTATATAATAGCATCTAGTATGATTAGGCTCTGATCTAGACAATACACTACTAAAAGCGTAGGTAGGTAATTGTGTGTGTGTGTGTGTGTGTGTGTGTGTGTGTGTGTGTGTGTGTGTGTGTGTGTGTGTGTGTGAGAGTTATATTTACATTTACATTTCATTTACATTTCAGTCATTTAGCAGACGCTCTTATCCAGAGCGACTTACAGTAGTGAATGCATACATTTCATACATTTTTATTTCCTGTACTGACCCCCTGTGGGAATCGAACCCACAACCCTGGCGTTGCAAACACCACGCTCTACCAACTGAGCTACAGGAAAGGCCCCAAAAAATAATTGAACTCTGGGTCTGTATTTCCTCGTTCCTCAAAATGAGACTCAGTGTGGGGGTGTTCGTGCCAGGAGTCTCACACACACACACACACAAAACTAATGAAGGGGAATTACAACCTACACAGATGCATGTTAACATGGTAAAAATGTATGACCTGGACTGTGCACGTTGGTAGCCTAGGGCAAGTTAGCTCTAATGAAGGAGAGGTGGTTACTCATCTATACCGATTAGCCCTTATAGAGACCTGAGATACTGTGCATAGCCTCAACCTACACACAGACACACTTCTATCTTTATCACAGTGGGCCGAACAGAACGTGGCCCATTACAGACTACGGAAGACAGACACAGGCCCAGATTATCCTGTTCTGTTCTCACCTGGGCTTCACAGGCACAGTTCTTTATTATGGTCAAAATCATTCCATTCTCGTCCCCGGGTGAGACTGAGCAGACTGCCTATAAGCATCCCCCCTAATCTCTTCACTCCTGACCTCCTCTCATCCCCCCCCCCCCCCCCCCCCAGAGTCTCTGAAACAGGACACCATCCCCCTGAGAATACAGCTTTCTGGGTCACGATGACAACGGACAGGATGTACACACTCTGCTCTCTCTCTGTGTGTGTGTGTGTGTGTGTGTGTGTGTGTGTGTGTGTGTGTGAGAGAGTGAGAGAGTGAGAGAGTGAGAGAGTGAGAGAGTGAGAGAGTGAGAGAGTGAGAGAGAGAGAGAGAGAGAGAATGAGGTAGCGAGACACACTACAGTTCAGAGAAAGTTTGTAATGAATAAGAAACTCACTTCAGATTAAAGATGAGGAGATTAAGCATTTAAAACTCTCTCTACCTCCATCCCTCCCACACTCGCGTGCTCTTTCAAGCTGCCCATCTCTCTCTCCCACTCTTGTCTGAGCTACAGTTTTGAGAACTCTGTCTGCCTGTCTGTCTGCCTGTCTGTCTGCTGTACTGCATAAGTAAATCTCTCACAGAGAGAGAGAGAGACCTGCTGCTTGTCTGATAACAATCTGACCTTGACACGTTCACCTTGAATCCCCCTCCATCCTCCTCTGTCAGCTATTCTTCCCTCTTCTCTGGTGAATAACAAGTAGAGCACTTTACTACATTCTCAACATCAAACCATAATAACGCTTGAGGTATTAAACAAATTACCACGTGCGGGGAATGTAACAGTACAAAGGAAAAAAACTGGAAGCAGAGCTTGACTGTTTCAAGGGCACCCACTGCACGGCACACACACACACACAGACAGACAGACACACACACGTTCCTAACTTCCTACTCCTTCAGAATAATACCTCCGCAGAACTATATCAGTCACCGACGCACAGGTACTCAAGCAGTTGGAGGTGGCTGTTCTCCATTCCTGTCAGCATCGGTCTACTGTAACCGCTATATAGTGCACTACTGTTGACCATATATAGGGAATAGGGTGACATTTGCAACGCAGCCTTAGTCTTTTATCTGAGCTGCCTTGATAAGAACCAGGGACTACACAATATAGCGTGCCACAGTGATGCTCTGACCAAGCAGACACACATCTACGTGCCTCACTCTCCAATTGCCAAGCCAGGCCTGAAATCGCAGAAGTCAATATAAATATTAGATGATTTATTAAGCAGTAAAAACAAAAAGACAAAACAGAAAGTCCTTGAGGGTTTGACTATTCTCCAGAAGAGTTTTCATCTCTAGTATAGGCAGGAAGGAGGAAGGATGGGTGAATGGATGGATGGGTGGAGGAACAGGGTCTAAATTTGTCAGGCAAAAAGCTGTGTTCCCCTCGGGAGGTTTAGTAGAAGAAAAATGAAAGGAACAAGAGAATAGTGTTTATATGGCTAGGACGAAACAAAATAGGGCAATAATTGGAGGACTATAAATAAATGTTTCATGAAATGTTTACACACACACACACACACACACACACACACAGGTGAGAGGCCACGAGGAATCATGATAGGACTAGAAAAGTAGAAACCTCAATTTCCCTGGATTTCAGAGCATCCGGCAATAGGAGTCAGTTTGTTTGGCCTTGCAACACGATCACATTCCAGATCACGATGTAAAACATTTTTACGTAATAAATAGTTTTGAAAGTAACCCTCCTAAAAGCAACCTTTTTCATTTCTATATGTACTAGACAGCTAAGTGTTTGTTTCTTGGGCTTCAGGAATGTGACTTCAGGAAAGTGCCACAGGACTTGAAAAATAAACAATTCAACTGATTGAAAGTATATGGGGGATATCGGTGAACAAATCCCATGGTCAAGGCTACGACGGTGCCAGTGCAATGAGTAGAGCTTACTCAGGTGTTCAAAAGCTCTTATCAGACCGAGAGCCTGATGCTTCTTATGTAGTTCTTTATGAGTTTTAGTTTAGAAAACTATCTCTCCGCAGAAGCAACAGTTACAGGGAGGGTAAAAACAGCTTGATTGCCGTAGCAACGTCAGGGAAACTTGGCAGAAGGGAGGAGTGCTTCAAATACAGCAGTTCTCTAACATTTTTAATTGAGCCTCTCATTCTCCTTAATTTCCGGCCTCAACACGTTATGGAAAGAGATTAACTGTATAGGAAGCTCTGGGGACAGGTCGTCTGGATTCTGGACAACCAATAAATTGCCATATGCAAACAGATGGTCATATTTAGCGGACAACAGTTCTTGAGGGCTTGAACAGAAAAGGAAAGGGTGATACATATTCAGTTGTACAACTGAATGCCTTCAACTGAAATGTGTCTTCCGCATTTAACCCAACCCCTCTGAATCAGAGAGGTGCAGGTGCTGTCTTAATCGACATCCACGTCTTCGGCGCCCGGGGAACAGTGGGTTAACTGCCTTGCTCAGGGGCACAACGACAGATTTTTACCTTGTCAGATCGGGGATTCAATCCAGCAACCTTCTGGTTACTGGCCCAACGCTCTAACCACTAAAAAGTGGTTAGTGATTTTCGTTCATACTGGTGAACCGGAGTTTGAGTTGTGTGGTTGCAATATCAACAGTCCCTGATCTCTGGTATATCTTTGCATGCATCAAAATGAGTTTAAATGGTGTGAAGCGCAATGGACATATAATGCACAATGTCTCAGGAAAGACTGTCTGGGTTGGCAATACTCGGTATAGTATGGACCTACAGGCTACGGTGAAAACATTTGCACACAAAAAAAGGAGGACTTCGGGAGACCAGGGGAGTCTAAATTTGATTTAGGCCTAATTTAAATTAGGCCAAATTTAAATAGATTTAGGACAAATTTAAATTTGAGTTAGGCCTAAATTAATTTACCTTGAATATTGCAGCACATTTGTGTAGGTTACTAGCCAGACAAAACCCCCTGAGTTCAACAACAGTGGATGAATTTATCCTCAAGCCTACTAGTTTCTTATTCATTGTTAGGCTGATGTGTAATTTTCACAAAATGTTTATAAATAGCACATAAATCGCAGATAGTACAGTGCATAATGAAACAATCCCTTGTGAGTTAGTGTTTTGAGGGTGGACTGACTATTATTGGCATTAATGCAGAGAAACTGCGTTACGCCAGTGTTCCAGGTACGATATAAATACAGGGCTGAGGCCAATCGAGGTCAGACCAGGCGAGGACAGTGTTATTTTAGCCGCCGAGTGGTGCTGTGAGGGTCAGTATCAGAGATTTATTAAATTCAGAGTCTTAACCGACTGCAGGGCGTGTTTCCCCAATAGCCGTACAGGGGGGGTGGACCCTGGCCTCCAACTTAAGGCTTCCTGTCTAATATAATGTGAGTTTCCTGCCAATCATTTCTTATTAATAGTACTGTAGCCAACCTGCTCGTTGGGGTATGGGCTGACAAATTACACTTAACCTTGGAGAACTCCTAACATTTCCAGTAATACATTTTTAATAGAAGGTTAATATTGATTCGACTCTATTGAAAAAGCATTCTCTCCAGTATCCGTTCGGTGAATCTAAAAGTAGATTTTAAATCTGAAACTGTACACTGACCAACAGAATGAGAGAGACCGAGAGAGCGAGAGAGAGAAAATAACAGAATTCTTTAACCAGGGGCGGGGCCTTCGCCAGGGTTGCAATCTGAGCTCTGCGATCTTCAATATTTACCTTAACGAATTGTCCACTATTCTAGAAAATTCTAGTTTCCACAATTCAGGTTAAATGCCTGCTCTTCGCAGATGACCTATGCCTGCTGTCACCCACAGCACATGGCCTACAGCAGAGCCTGGACCTGCCAGAGCAGTACTGCCAGACCTAGGCCCTGGCAGTAAAACCCAAAAAGACTAAAATAATGATTTTCCAGAGAAGATCCAGATCTCAGGGAATTAAACCAAAGTTCTCAATTGGTGCAAAATATATAGAGTACTGCACACACTACAATTACTTAGGTTAAAAATAAGCTCAACTGGACACTTTAATGATGCAGTGAATGAACTGAGGGAGAAAGCACACAGGGCATTCTACGCCATTAGAAAACAAATTCAAATTGAAATACCTATTAAAATTGTGTCATTGAACCAATTTCACTTCATGGCAGCAAGATTTCACCAAATGGGACAAACACCCCATTGAAACCCTGCACGCAGAGTTATGTAAGATTCTCCTACATGTCCAGAGGAAAACTACAAACAGTGCATGCAGGGCAGAATTAGGCCAATATGCACGAATAATAAAACTCAAAAAAGAGCAATTAAGTTTTGGAAACATCTCAAATACCCCCTCTCAGATCATTTCCAAGCCCTTCAATGCCAAGAGCTGAGCCAAAAAAATAAATAATAATAATAATAATAATAATAAAGAGTCCCATCATCCAGCTGGTCCTGGGGCTGAGTCACAAACCTGTTCTACTAACACACTGAAGGATCAGGACCAGAACATCCAATCAATCAGAATAAACCAAATTACAACACAGTCCAAACAAAACGACATTGCTTATTGGGAAACACAAGCACAAGCAAAATGCAGTGCTATCTGGCCCTAAATCGACAGTACACTATGGCTAACTATTTGACCATGGTTACTGATCAAAACCTTAGAAAAACCTTGACAAAGTACAGGCTCAGTGAGCACAGCCTTTCCTCTACAGGGAGCCAGGTTTTCCTGTGTCTACCCTTCTCAATGGCAAGGCTGTGCTCACTGAGCCTGTACTTTGTCAAGGTTTTTCTAAGGTGTGAAACCACTACACCACAGCAGAACCTGAGACAGCGCTGCATTTCCTGACAAAATGTCAAAAATACATTTTAAACCCTATTCAAGGTTTCAAAGACATCTCTGATGGGGGAGGATGCAGAGAGCTTTGGGTTGGCAGCGCATTACATTGCTGCCTGCCATAAGATGAGGGACAGTGTCTGACAGACCAACCAACCTGCACATGTCCTCTATATTGCTACTGTTAAATAGTTATTTTGACCCTTGGTTATTGTTGTTACTGTTGTCCCGTTGACAATATTGATTATTATTATTTTAATATTGTAAATATCCAAAGTAAGCTTTGTCAAAATGTACATTGTTACGTCATGCCAATAAAGCAAATTTAATTGAATTGAAATTGAGAGAGAGAGAGAGAGGTGGGGGGGTAGAGCAAAAGAGGGGGTAGAGAAGTAGAGGTAGAGAGAGGGGGTAGCGAAAGAGAGGGGGAGATTGAGAGAGAGAGAGAGGGAGATTGAGAGAGCGAGAGAGAGAGAGAGAGAGAGCGAGAGAGAGAGAGAGAGAGAGAGAGAGAGAGAGAGAGAGAGAGGGAGATTGAGAGAGCGCGCGAGAGAGAGAGTGAGAGCGAGAGAGCGAGAGAGAGAGGGAGAGAGAGAGAGAGAGAGAGGGAGAGAGAGAGAGGTAGATCAGTGATGACCATCTGGTCCTCACAGTGAGCTGTGCTGCTGGCCAAGCCATCTCAGTGGGCGTCGTCACTGGAACTCAGCGTCAGCTGGGCCACACCGGGTCATATATTACCCAACTGAAACCCATCTTGGGCCTGCTTGTTTAAGGCTACAGTGAATTCTCATTTTGGCCAAATGGCAAAAAATATGTGACCAAACTATTTCGCATTTTCTTTGTAGACTAATCCGAACGGTTAAAAGAAATCGCGCTATGCCCTCTGACAAACAATCAAACAAGCAAAGCGTCAATACAGGATTAGGATTGAATGCTACTACACCGGCTCTGACGCTCGTCGAATGTGGCAGGGCTTGAAAACTATTACGGACTACAAAGGGAAACCCAGACACGAGCTGCCCAGTGACGCAAGCCTACCAGACGAGCTAAATGCCTTCTATGCTCGCTTCGAGGCAAGCAACACTGAAACATGCACGAGAGCACCAGCTGTTCTGGATGACTGTGTGATAACACTCTTGGTAGCCGATGTGAACAAAACCTTGAAACAGGTCAACATTCACAACATTCACGCTGGGCCAGACGGATTACCAGGACATGTACTCAAAGCATGCGCGGACCAACTGTCTTCACTGACATTTTTAACCTCTCCCTGACCGCATGTAATACCTACATGTTTCAAGCAGACCACCATAGTCCCTGTGCCCAAGGAAGCGAATGTAACCTGCCTAAATGATTACCACCCCGTGGCACTTACGTCAGTAGCCATGAAGTGTTTTGAAAGGGTGGCCATGGCTCACATCAACAGCATCCTCCCGGAAACCCTAGACCCACTCCAATTCGCATACAGCCCCAACAGATCCACAGATGACGCAATCGCACTCCACACTGCCCTTTCTCACCAGGACAAAAGGAACACCTATGTAAGTATGCTGTTCATTGACTACATCTCAGCGTTCAACACCATTGTGCCCACGAAGCTCATCACTAAGCTAAGGACTCTGAGACTAAACACCTTCCTCTGCAACTGGATTCTGGACTTCCTGACGGGCCTCCCCCAGGTGGTAAGAGTAGGCAACAACACATCTGCCACGCTGATCCTTAACACTGGGGCCCCTCAGGGGTGTGTACTTAGTCCCCTCCTGTATTCCCTGTTTACCCACGACTGCGTGGCCAAACACGACTCCAACACCATCATTAAGTTTGCTGACGACACAACAGTGGTAGGCCTGATCACCGACAATGATGAGACAGCGTATAGGGAGGAGGTCAGAGAACTGGCAGTGTGGTGCCAGGACAACAACCTCTCCCTCAATGTGAGCAAGACAAAGGAGCTGATCGTGGACTACAGGAAAAGACGGGCTGAACAGGCCCCCATTAACATCGACGGGCTGTAGTGGAGCGGGTCGAGAGATTCAAATTCCTTGGTGTCCACATCACCAACGAACTATCATGGTACAAACATACAAAGACAGTTGTGAAGAGGGCACGACAAAACCTTTTCTCCCTCAGAATACTGAAAAGATTTGGCATGGGTCCCCATATCCTCAAACGGTTCTACAGCTGCACCATCGAGAGCATCCTGACTGGTTAAATCACCGCCTGGTATGGCAACTGCTCGGCATCTGACCGTAAGGCGCTACAGATGGTACTGCGAACGGCCCAATAGAACACTGGGGCCAAGCTTCCTGCCATCCAGGACCTACATAATAGGCAGTGTCAGAGGAAAGTCCATAAAATTGTCAGACTTCAGTCACCCAAGTCATAGACTGTTTTCTCTGCTACCGCACGGCAAGTGGTACCGGAGAGCCAAGTCTAGGACCAAAAGGCTCCTCAACAGCTTCTACCCCCAAGCCATAAGACTGGTGAACAATTCATAAAATCGCCACCGGACAATTTACATTGACCCCTACCCCTCCCTTTTTGTTTGTTTGTGCATAGTCACTTCGCCCCAACCTACATGTACAGATTACCTCAACTAACCTGTACCCCCACACACTGACTCGGTACTGGTGCCCCCTGTATATAGCCTCGTTACTGTAATTATTAATTTTTATTTTAATCTACTTGATAAATATTTTCTTCTTCTTGAACTGCACTGTTGGTTAAGGGCTTGTAAGTAAGCATTTCACAGTAAAGTCTACACTTGTTGTATTCGGCGCATGTGACAAATAAAATTTGATTTGATTGTGTGTGTCCCCTACCTGTATCTCCATGCCCTGCTCCAGCAGTCTCTTGGCCTGGTTCTCCACCTCCAGTCTGGCTCTGCTGATCAGCAGCAGGTCGTTCTCGATCACGTCAATACCAGACAGATCCACCCCCTGGGACAGGTAGTCTGGAGAGAGAGACAGGAGAACAGGGTGTTAGAGGGTGTGTGTGTGTGTGTGTGTGTGTGTGTGTGTGTGTGTGTGTGTGTGTAGAAAAACACCCTCCGACATTTGACAATATGACATTAGCGTGATTTATTTTTATTTCGATAGAAAACCACAGCCTCCTACAATACAGTCTTCTACAGTTTTGATTTGAGAAGAGAGGATGAGAGAGGAGAGTGAAGTCAAGGGGAAAACATGACATGCTAACTAGGAAGAAGCACACAGCTGTTTATATATCGAAAACAGGTGGAACTGCAGCCAATAGGAAAAGTAGCAGTACATGTGGAATTTTAAACATGCGTGTGTATATTAGTGTGTGTGTCAGCCAGATGTTCTATGCAGATGAGTTGATCCAATTAACCCCTCGGTAACATTCATTAAGACCTTCCCATGGCTCACAAACACCTTCAGTCCCTTCTACAAACAATTGTGTTAAAAACAATAGACAGTTGTATCTTTCAAAACCCTGTTACAAAAGGTAATGTGAACCAGCGACACAGGTAGGGAAAGCTTAAGCTACCATTTCAGTGCAATCCAAAAGGAGAGAGCAGGCAGGCACATATAAAAGCTATTTCGGGTGTTATTATTTGTCTAGACTCCCTGCTCTGCGCTGAGCGGGAGAAGTCAGTTAGCAGACTGGCCAGGGAGAAGAGATTGGACAGCAGAATATCTAATCCAAAAACAATCCACTCACAGACACAACTAAAATACAAATCCATAGTATGCTGGGCCCTGTGTGTGTGTGTGTGTCAGGCAAGAGTGTGTGTGGGGCAGCCCCCAGGGCCGGTCCTGGGCATAAGCGACATAGGCGGTCGACCACCCCCCAAAAAATCTGTATATATTATTATATTTTGGGGGGGAACTAAGGCGGGGTTTCAACTTACCGTCGAGCGTTAGAATAGTAGAATACACAAGGTGCAATTTCGAAATTTGGTTGTACATCAGCGATTTCCATCTTGTTATGTCAGTCACTCAATTAGCTGGGTACACTAACTTACCAACAGAGTCATTTATTTTGGTACTTTTGCACACTACTTTTGCTATCTCTCAACCAGTTTCATGAGGTAGTCACCTGGAATGCATTTCAATTAACAAGTTTGCCTTGTTAAAAAGTTATTTTGTGGAATTTCTTTCCTTCTTAATGCGTTTGAGCCAGCTAAAAGAACAGCTAAAATAAGCAAAGAGAAATGACAGTCCATCATTACTTTAAAACATGAAGGTCAGTCAATATGGAACATTTCTATAACTTTTAATGTTTCTTCAAGTGCAGTCGCAAAAACCATCAAGCACTATGATGAAACTGGCTCTCATGAGGATCGCCACAGGAAAGGAAGAAATAGAGTTACCTCTGCTGCAGAGGATCATTCATTAGAATGACCTGCCTCAGAAATTGCAGCCCAAATAAATGCTTCACAGAGTTCAAGTAACAGACACATCTCAACATCAACTGTTCAGAGGAGGCTGCGTGAATCAGGCCTTCATGGTCGAATTGCTACAAAGAAACCACTACTAAAGGACACCAATAAGAAGAAGAGGCTTGATTGGGCCAAGAAACACAAATGGACATTAGACTGGTGGAAATTTGTCCTTGGTCTGGAGTCCAAATTTAAGATTTTTGGTTCCAACCGCCGTGTCTTTGTGAGACGTGGTGTGAGTGAACGGATGATCTCCGTATGTGTATTTCCCACCGTAAAGCATGGAGGAGGAGGTGTTATGGTGTGGGGGTGCTTTGCTGGTGACACTGTCTGTGATTTATTTAGAATTCAAGGCGCACTTAACCAGCATGGCTACCACAGCATTCAGCAGTGATATGTCATCCCATCTGGTTTGGGCTTAGTGGGACTATCATATTATTTTCAACAGAACAATGACCCAACACACCTCCAGGCTGTGTAAGGGCTATTTTACCAAGAAGGAGAGTGATGGAATGCTGACCAAATTGAGAAGGTTTGGGATGAGTCGGACTGCAAAGTGAAAGAAAAGCAGCCAACAAGTGCTCAGCTTATATGGGAACTCCTACAAGACTGTTAGAAAAGCATTCCAGGTGAAGCTGGTTGAGAGAATGCCAAGAGTGTTCAAGGAAACGGGTGGCTATTTGAAGAATCTCAAATATATTTTGATTAACACTTTTTTGGTTACCACTTGATTCCATGTGTTATTTCATAGTTTAGATATCTTCACTATCATTCTATAATGTAAAAAATAGTTTAAAAAAAGAAAAGCCCTTGAATGAGTAGGTGTGTCCAAACTTTTGACTGGTACTGTATATTTATGTATATTTATGTGTGTGTATATGTATGTATATACAGTTGAAGTTGTAAGTTTACATACACCTTAGCCAAATCAATTTAAACTCAGTTTTTCACAATTCCTGACATTTAATCCTAGTAAAAATTCCCTGTTTTAGGTCAGTTTGGATCACCACTTTATTTTAAGAATGTGAAATGTCAGAATAAAAGTAAAGAGAATTATTTATTTCAGCTTTTATTTCTTTCATCACATTCCCAGTGGGTCAGAAGTTTACATACACTCAATTAGTATTTTGTAGAATTGCCTTTAAATTGTTTAACTCCGCTCAAACATTTCAGGTAGCCTTCCACAAGCTTCCCACAATTCGTTGGGTGAATTTTGGCCCATTCCTCCTGACAGAGCTGGTGTGACTGAGTCAGGTATGTAGGCCTCCTTGCCCGCACACGCTTTTTCAGTTCTGCCCACACATTTTCTAGATGATTGAGGTCAGGGCTTTGTGAAGTCATTTTGCCACAACTTTGGAAGTATGCTTGGGGTCATTGTCCATTTGGAAGACCTGATATTTTGAGATGTTGCTTCAATATATCCACATAATTTTCCTTTCTCATGATGCCATCTATTTTGTGAAGTGCACCAGTCCCTCCTGCAGCAAAACACCCCCACACAACATGATGCTGCCACACCCGTGCATCACGGTTGGGATGGAGTTCTTTGGCTTGCAAGCCTCCCCCTTTTTCCTCCAACATAACGATGGTCATTTTGGCCAAACAGTTCTATTTTTGTTTCATCAGACTAGAGGACGTTTCTCCAAAAAGGAAGATCTTTGTCCCCATGTGCAGTTGCAAACTGTAGTCTGGCTTTTTTATGGTGGTTTCCTTGCTGAGTGGCCTTTCAGGTTATGTCGATATAGGACTCGTTTTACTGTGAATATAGATACTTTTATACCTGTTTCCTCCAGCATCTTCACACGGTCCTTTGCTGTTGTTCTGGGATCTCTAGAAGACAGAACGCATCTCCTTCCTGAGCGGTATGACATCTGCGTGGTCCCATGGTGTTAATACTTGCGTACTATTGTTTGTACAGATGAACGTGGTACCTTCAGGCATTTGGAAATTGCTCCCAAGGATGAACCAGACTTGTGGAGGTCTACAATTTTTTCCTGAGGTCTGATTTCTTTTGATTTTCCCATGATGTCAAGCAAAGAGGCACTGAGTTTGAAGGTAGGCCTTGAAATACATCCACAGGTACACCTCCAATTGACTCAAATGATGTCAATTAGCCTATCAGAAGCATCTAAAGCCATGGCACCTTGCGGGCAAAACATTTTCATACCCCAACCTAATTTGGCCTAGCCCCCAAAAGGCTATGGCCGGCCCAGGTAGCCCCTCAGATAACCATTCCCTTCTGAGGGGCTAAGGGATTTCTAATTTGTTGTTGAGAAATGCTGGTTAGAAAATGCTGTATTTCAACCTTTCCAGCTTGGCCACTGGCCAGGTAGTGACGGCTAGCAAGGTCCTCAGTGGGCTCTTTGGATTGGCATGGCACTGCTGGCACCATGATGTGCAAGTTGTTGGCTTTTTGTGGTGCTTCTACACTGGGCCTGTGGTGTGCCATTGCTCTGGGCAGCTGTTACTCACAGGCAGTGGAGGCTACTGGTTCCACATCAATCAGCTTGCCTCATCGTTGGCCATATTTATCTGCACTGAGCAGACACTTCTCAACACAGCCTGGGAAACAGGAGGCAATACACTGAAAATAACTCCAACTGTGACCCTGGAAACACAATTTAGCCATTACAAGGGGAGAAAGGGACTTCTGATAAGAAACATTAGCTGTGATTCAATATGGCCGACTGGACACTCGCTAGGAGGGGAGAGGATACTGAAACAATTTCACAAAAACCTGCAATTTACTTCACAGCTGATAAGGAGGAGGCGACAAATAGAGAGAGAGATTGTTCTTGTCCTGAGAACCTCCATTTTTAAATTAGAAGGGAGGAATGAGAAAGAGAAAGAGAGCGAGAGGGGGGGGAGACAATTTCTTGGGATAGCTTATTTAGCACAAATTGGAAGGCTAAATTCACTTCTGCTATATACGCCTCAGCTCTCTGGCTCCATCAATATGTGAACCTCTTAAAAAGGTCTTCACAAGAACACAATGTAGCAGGAGCAACAACGATTCCTCGTTTCACTTTCAAAGGGAAAGGAGAAAGCCTGCAAGTAACATCAATAGCGACGACAGCTAATTCCGCAGAGATAGCGTGAAATGACATTGGATTGTCCACATTCCCAGAGAAAATGCAACCATCCAGGACACCATAGCGTGACAGTGGAGGCTACTACTACAGGTGTGAAAGCCATTTAGAGAGAGAGTCAATGTTACCATAAAGCATCCAGTAAATGTCAGTGTGGATGGCTGGTAAAGACACGGTTTTAAGTGCATACATAAAGCTGAAGAGAATAGCTCTAATACTGGTACAGTCAGAGTCATTATTGTGACAGTGTCCTACTCACTCAGATAAAAACCTATTTTTCCTTATGTTGACCAGAGAAAGGGTTAAAACTAGTGCACTGTTTAACAACTAGAGACAAATGATCATTATTGTCTCTGCCTGCCTGTGATTGGACAGACTGTAGCAACTGTACCATGAGTTCTCATTGGTTCCATACACAGAGCTTCCCTTCTATTGTCTGTCTGTCAGATGGACGAGAGGATAGAGAATGGTGTTTGTTAGTCATTGGGCCGGGAACGCCAAAAATCCACACACAAGGGGACACAAGGATTAGGGAAGAGAAAGGGCAGAGAGAGACAGGGACTGTGGACAGTAGGAATCAACCTCTCTCCTCATTTTTTAACGCAGGTTTCTGAGAACCAGTTTCAGAGTGTAGGGCTAAAATAGCTCTGTAGTCATTATATCTGGACACCAGGGACACAGGGGCGACACAGAACCCGTTTCCACACTTGTTTGTGTGTAACTGCTAACATAAACCTCGGTGTGAATTTGCTGCCAAAGCACAGATGTGAAATAGACAAAGAGGAATAAGATAGAGATGTTTTTTTTGCCCAGCAGAGCACGTATGTATGTATGTATGTATGTATGTATGTATGTATGTATGTATGTATGTATGTATGTATGTATGTATGTATGTATGTATGTATGTATGTGTGATATATATAATATATAATATATATATATATATAATATATATATATATATATATATATATATATATATATATATATACACTCACATACTGTGTGTACAGTATGCGAGTACGTGTGACCTCCGTGCTGCTTGAAGGTCACCCCCAGTGTTTCTTGGCACTCAGTCCTTTCCCATGCCTTCCCAACACCCCTCAGACAGCATCACATAAACACATGCTCCCTCCACAGCAACAGGAAGTGTGTGCGTGTGAGGGGTGGCTTGGACACCCTCCCAGTGGGACAGTGAACAACAGGAAGAGACAGGAGGCTCCAGCTCCAGGGTCTAAAGAGGGGCCTAGTGCATCAGATCTCACCAGCCAGATTATCACACTATCTCCATGTTTTATTAAGAGGGAAATACACAATTTTGTTTCACAGGTCGTTCAGTGAAGAGATTTCAACTGTGTTCAGCTTGGCCAAATATATGCACGTATGGAGACACAGCCAGCCAGCTGCAGTGGGTTGCACTCAGCCTGCTACCGGATGACCCCTGAACTCAGATGACCACTGACCACACGCAGAACACACTAAAATCAGCTCTCTCGGTATGGGGCCATGAGTGAGGGGGAGAAGAGAGGGATGAAACGAAGGAGAGAAAAGACACTCAGAGGTCAAAGGGACATGAGGTGATTCACACAGAGTGACATAATAGAAGAACACTCTGCTATCCTACCCGTCATCAGTAAACAGGCAGACTGGGTGAGGTCATCAAAGAGGGTCAGTCAATGAGGTCATCACAGAGAGCCCAGAAGGTAATCCGTGTTGTTACCAGTGATGTGACCTCAGTGAGGTTTAATGATTCAGAATGGAGTAATGCTGGGGCGTGTGTGCGCGCATTTGTGTGTCTGTCAAAAAAGGGCTTAGATTTTCCCACTTTGGTTTATTTTTTTAACGTTCTTGATTTTTCGTTCATTTTTAGGCTCATGTTAAGCTGGCAGTTATGGTGCACAGGTGGGGTTTTTTATATCGATGCATCATTAGGGAATTTAAGGTCATAAGTCTCAATGTAAAACGGACTGGAGAGTGCCATCAAGAGAAGTAAGCTAAAATCAAAGATGAAACGGGAGAGAGTTGACATACTATTCTGGCAGGAAACTCACTTATCCACACCTGAACACGAGAGACTCAAGAAAATGGGATATAGGAATACCTTTTTTTCTTCTTACAAAATGGGTAGAAGGTGCGTTGCAATCTTGATCCCAAATTCAGTTTATATCAGAAATAAAAGACAAGGAGGGTAGATGTATAGCTGTTAAATGTAAACTGGATAACAAGGAAGTTACTGACTTGGCCTTCTACAGGAAGGTGTTTGATTTAATTGCCACATAAACCTCTGGCACTCTTATGTGTGGAAGGGATTTTAACATGATTTGAAACTCAAAATTGGACAGCACAAATCAAAATAGGAAAATTAGCCTAGTTGCTAAAAAGATGAATAGGATATTGCAGGATTTAGGACTGCTTGATGTATGGCGTGACATCCACATGACAGATAGGGAATATACTTTTTATTCAGCCATACATTTTCATGTACAATGCAGATCGACACAGGCTTAAGGATTGTAGGATCGGGCAGAGCGACTTATCAGATCATAGTTTACCTTACTCTACACCTTGATAGCAAACCAAGAAATTCTCTATGGAGGCGTAATACCAGCATGCTGAATGATCCAGCATTCAAGGAATCAATAAAGACAGAATTGAACATCTATCTGGAGAAGAACGATAACAGGGAAGTATCTTCTGCTACATTGTGGGATGCAGCTAAGGCGGTTATTAGAGGAAAGATCATAGCCACATCATCTCTCAAGAAAAAGATTAAGGCACAGAAACTGCTGAAATTACAGGAACAAACTTAGAACGATTTAGTCATTACAAAGATCCTCTTCTATTACGAGAGATTCAAAAGGTAAAACAGGAAATTGACCAGATTTATAGTGAAGAAGTAGAGAAAAAGCTCAGGTTCCTGAAACAACAATATTATGAAGCAGGCTCAAAAAGGCAACAGAATTACTAGCATGGAGATTCAGGAAACAACAAGCACAGAATACCATATTCAAAATAAAAAAAGAGCACAAAACAAAGAAGATTCCATGCAAATTGGATGAGATACAGAATGCATTTGAATCATATTACACAAATCTGTACAATCAACCAGAGAAAGCAGATGCACAGACAATAGAGCATTTTTTGAACTCCCTTGATCTCCCCTTGATTGGCACAGAGCAAAATGATAGACTTACTTCAGAAATAACTACTGAAGAAATTAACAATGCAATATCTCATCTAAAAGCAAACAAATCTCCAGGCACTGATGGCTTCCCTTCAGAATGGTTCAGAGCCTTCAGAGAACAACTAACACCTCTACTTCAGGCCTGTTTTAACTGGATTCTGCGGGAGGGGGGTCTAATACCATCATGGAGAGAAGCCATCATATCTGTAATCCCAAAAGAGTGTAAAGATAAAAGGGAATGCAGTTCCTATAGACCTATTGCAATTCTTAACACGGATTATAAACTAGATGCATCAATAACAGCCAAAAGAAGTGCTATACAAGTGCTACATTAATCAGTCTTGATGCAGAAAAGGCATTTGATTCAGTGGGATGGGATTATCTATTCCAAGTTATGGAAAGATTTGGTTTCAACAAAGAAGTGATACAGTGCATCAAAACACTGCATTAATGTCCGACCACTAGAATAAAGATAAATGGACATTTGTCACGAACGGTAAAATTAGAGCGAGGGGCAAGACAAGGCTGTAATCTTTCACCCACACTCTTCTCCTTGTACGTCGAGCCATTAGCACAGGCAATAAGACAGGACCCAACCTTAGAGGGAATAACAATAGAAATCCCACCTAAACAGTTTAGTGGGATAAACGGATATCAAGGTTTATCTGGAACAGTAAGAGACTAACAATTAGATATACAACATTACAATTACCAAACAACTGTGGGGGTATGGCCTTACCAAACCTAAAAGATTATTTTGTGTGAGCCCAATTGAGACCTCTGGTGTGTTGGTGCAATTCAGAATACGAATCCAAGACTACTTTGACAGAGACACCCATACAGTCAGTTTTGGGAAATAAGGACATGGTAATAGAAATATACAGTAGACAAAATCTGTGGATTCATTTCTCTTTTAAGACATGGTTTAAGGTAGTTAAGCAAAATCATTTAGACAGAGAGGTCAAACTGCTGAGTTGGCCCGCATACGACCCCAGCTTCATCCCTGCAACTCAGGACAGCAGATTTAAACAGTGGACGCAGAAAGGCATCACATCATTCAGTACAATTATAAGGAAATGGGGACCTAGATAACTTCCAGGACCTAAGTATAAAACATGGCTTGGATAAACAAGATTTTTACAGATACCTACAAGTTCGACACTATTTCTTAAGGGAGATAAAAGTGATTGACCCTCGAGCACCTCAAAACGATTTAAAATCTTTACTTGGGTATTCAATCCTCAAAGAAACATTCTACAAACGATATTAAACAGAAATGGGAAGAGGAACTTAACATTGAAATAACTGATGAAACATGGTTGCACATATTTGAGACTCAACTAAGCGCCACCAACTCAAGGTCATGGAGAGAATTATTTTGTAAGAATGTTATATGCTTCTTCAGAACACCTAAACCTTAATCAAAACAGACAGGCTCCCTACACCCTTGTTGGAGAGTATGCGGGCTATCAAGGGTGGATCACTCCCATATCTTTTGGTCCTGCCCCGCAAACGAAACTTACTGGGGAGAAATAAGATCTAGCATTGGAAAAATAATTGGATTTGACATAGAACAAACATTAATTTCTTTGTACTTGGGTGAAATACCTGATAACTTACACACTAGAGAAAAGTACCTCTTGAAGGTCCTACTGGCAGGCAGTAAAAAGGCTATCACTAAGAAATGGCTACAAAAAGACCCTCCCACCGTGACATAATGGATAGATATTATTAAAGAAATACACCACATGGATCATATGACCTTTGCTTTAAGAACTCAAGAGGAGAGAGGTGAGGAATACTGGGAAAAATGGGTTTTATACTTGAAAATTGTCTAGTTCGAAGATGACGTCAATGTAACTAATCTGATGATGATGTGCACTGTAACTGCCAGATTTTTTATTTTTTATTTTACTTTACTTTGTACTTTCTTTGTGTTCCTCAATAAAAACAAAGTAAAAATAAAACATAAAAAAAGGGGCTTAGATGGTGGGCGTGGCAAGTGGAGTGGTAATGGGCGTGGATTTTAAGATGATTTCCTGCAATTCCACACATTTCTCCATGGAGCTGAGAGACATTGTTGCAGATTTAGAGCAAATTTCCAACAATCCTACACATTTTTTCATGGCGCCGAGATAAAATCTTGCAGTTTTAAAGCAAATTTCCTATAATTCTATGCATTTTGCCATGGCTAATGTGTTATTTTGCTCAAACATAATTCTTGTGTCAGTTACTGGAGTTTGATCAGGTGAAAGCCCACAGGCTAGCTCCCAGCCTTCCAGTCACTGACTGCTCAGTCACCTCATCCCTCGCTCTCTCTTTCTTTCTCCTTCAGTTGCAGACTAAACACTGAGCCCTGACAGGCTGTTTCTGCCCCATTATCTCTTGCCATGGTGCACTGATCAACAGCCACGACACACATAGTCAAATGGCTGGAGCTGGAGCTGGACACACACACACACACACACACACACACACACACACACACACACACACACACACACACACACACACACACACACACACACACACACACACACACACACACACACACACACACACACACACACACACACAGATCTAGACCCACAGTGAGTGCACAGTAGACTGGTTAGCAGTGACAGGCTCTGGCACGGCTACGCCCTCTCATCCCACTCTCTCCCAGCAGTCCTCACTGCTGATTGGTAACGCACACGCACACACACACACACACACACACACCTGAAATGGGGAAAAGGTAGAGAAACCCAAGCAAACAGCAGCCTGTAGCGGCATCAGGGGACAGGGTTGGATATGGGGTAGCAATATTAATAGCAGCATCAAACATTTATGGGTGTTAGGGCTGCACAATTCATCCAATTCACATAAAAATCGCAAGAGATCCATAATGCATGCAATATTTTTGAAATGCCACTCAGAATTTTATTTCACCTTTATTTAACCAGGTAGGCCAGTTGAGAACAAGTTCTCATTTACAACTGCGACCTGGCCAAGATAGAGCAAAGCAGTGCCACACAAACAACACAGAGTTACACATGGGATAAACAAACGTACAGTCAATAACACAATAGAAAAGTCTATATACGGTGTGTGCAAATGTAGAAAGATTAGGGAGGTAACGCAATAAATAGGCCATAGTGGCGAAATAATTACAATTTAACAATTAAACACTGGAGTGATAGATGTGCAAGTAGAGATAATGGAGTGCAAAGGAGCAATATGGGGATGAATAACAATATGGGGATGAAGTAGTTGGGTGGGCTATTCACAGATGGGCTATGTACAGGTGCAATGATCAGTAAGCTGCTCTGACAGCTGATGCTTAAAGTTAGTGAGGGAGATATGAGTCTCCAGCTTCAGTGATTTTTGCAATTCGTTCCAGTCATTGGCAGCCGAGGACTGGAATGGAAAGGCTGCCAAAGGAGGAGTTGGCTTTGGGGATGACCAGTGAAATATACCTGCTGGAGTGCATGCTATGGGTGGGTGCTGCTATGGTGACCAGTGAGCTGAGATAAGGTAGGGCTTTACCTAGCAAAGACTTATAGATGACCTGGAGCCAGTGGGTTTGGCGATGAATATGAAGCGAGGGCCAGCCAACGAGAGCATACAGGTCGCAGTGGTGGGTAGTATATGGGGCTTTGGTGACAAAACGGATGTGATAAACTGCATCCAATTTGCTGAGTAGAGTGTTGGAGGCTATTTTGTAAATGACATCGCCGAAGTCAAGGATCGGTAGGATGGTCAGTTTTACGAGGGTATGTTTGGCAGCATGAGTGAAGGATGCTTTGTTGCGAAATAGGAAGCCAAATGTAGATTTCATTTTGGACTGGAGATGCTTAATGTGAGTCTGGAAGGAGAGTTCACAGTCTAACCAGGCACCTAGGTATTTGTAGTTGTCCACATATTCTAAGTCAGAACCGTCCAGAGTAGTGACGCTAGACGGGCGGGCAGGTGTGGGCAGCGATTGGTTGAAGAGCATGCATTTAGTTTTACTTGCATTTAAGAGCAGTTGGAGACCACGGAAGGAGTGTTGTATGGCATTGAAGCTCGTCTGGAGGTTTGCTAACACAGTATCCAAAGAAGGGCCAGAAGTATACAGACTGGTGTCGTCTGCGTAGAGGTGGATCAGAGACTCACCAGCAGCAAGAGCGACATCATTGATGTATACAGAGAAGAGAGTCGGCCCGAGAATTGAACCCTGTGGCACCCCCATATCACTTTGTTTCTTAATATAAATCATTTGTTTTCTATGATTTCAACAGTTGCCCAAATGTTTTGATCTATATCGCAAGTGAAATGGCTAATGCAATATTGGGCAAAACAAAAAAATTGCACTTCGATTTTCTGAGCATATCGTGCAATGTTTGCAGTCTTCTTGGGTATGACGCTACAAGCTTGGCACACCTGTATTTGGGGAGTTTCTCCCATTCTTCTCTGCAGATCCTCTCAAGCTCTGTCAGGTTGGATGGGGAGCATTCCTGCACAGCTATTTTCAGGTCTGTCCAAAGATGTTAGATCGGGTTCAAGTCCGGGCCACTCAAGGACATTCAGAGACATGTCCCAAAGCCACTGTTGTCTTGCCTGCGTGCTTTTGGTCATTTTCCTGTTGAAAGGTGAACCTTCGCCCCAGTCTGAGGTCCTGAGCTCCCTGGAGCAGGTTTTCATCAAGAATATCTCTGTACTTTGCTCCATTCAAAACATCCCCGCAGAATGATGCTGCCGCCACCATGCTTCACTGTAGGGATGATGCCAGGTTTCCTCCAGATGTGACATGGGCTGTTACTGTGACCGTATTTAAAACGCCACACCGGTAGTCACGAGTCATGATGGCAGTCAAATTCCACTTGACTGTTTAGTCATGGTAATTAGGCTTCTCCAAGCTCTGATGCTGCTGATGGTCATTAGTCGCCTACCAAACTTGTGGCATGGAGCATTGTCCTGCTGGAAAAACCAATCCTCAGAGTTGGGGAACATTGTCAGAGCAGAAGGAAGCAAGTTTTCTTCCAGGACAACCTTGTACGTGTCTTAATTCATTCGTCCTTCACAAAGACAAATCTGCCTGATGCGAGACCTGGAGAGGCCTGCAAGCCACATCGTCACGCACCCACTGTGAAATTTGGTGGAGGATCGGTGATGATCTGGGGGTGCTTCAGCAAGGCTGGAATCGGTTTTTCCAGTAGGACAATGCTCCATGCCACACAGCCAGGTCAATCAAGGTGTGGATGGAAGACCACCAGATCAAGACCCTGTCATGGCCAGCCCAATCTCCAGACCTGAACCCCATTGAAAACCTCTGGAATGTGATCAAGAGGAAAGATGGATGGTCACAAGCCATCAAACAAAGCCGAGCTGCTTGAATTTTTATGCCCAGGAGTGGCATAAAGTCACCCAACATCAATGTGAAAGACTGGTGGAGAGCATGCCAAGACGCATGAAAGCTGTGATTGAATATCAGGGTTATTCCACCAAATATTGATTTCTGAACTCTTCATAAGTTAAAACATTAGTATTGTGTTGTTAAAAAATGAATATGAACTTATTTTCTTTGCATTATTTGAGGTCTGACAACACTTTTTTGTTATTTTTTGTTGTCTTTTTTAATATTTTGACCAGTTGTCATTTACTGCAAATAAATGTTCTAAATGACAATATTTTTATTTTTAATTCGGGAGAAATGTTGTCAGTAGTTTATAGAATAAAACAAAAATGTTTATTTTACCCAAACACATACCTATAAATAGTAAAACCAGAGAAACGGATAATTTTGCAGTGGTCTCTTAATTTTTTCCAGAGCTGTACATTCCCTACAGGCTGCATCTAATCGAACCTGGTCATGTTGCCAGATAATCTTCATAAATTAGCCAAATCCATTGTCATTCACAGTGTCATTTGGCATTCAAATCAACAAAAGAGTTAGATAAAACAAGCGGATCTGGCAACCAGGCTAGTGTGACTAATGGATTGAGGGTAATTATGTCTGTCCTATCAGACAGGTGTATAACACCTGATGATTGGCCAAAAGTCCCCTAGGGTTCACGTACCATTACACTCGCCACAGTTGCCGAGCCCGGTCTTCAAGAGAGTGCAAACACACAGACTGGCATGGTGACAAAGAGAGGAAGAAAGACACAAAGAGTGAGCGAGAGGGGGAGGGGGAGAAAGAGAGCGACAGAGATCATTTTGAATTTAAAAATCAACCTTTGGCATAATTCCGAGATGTCTTCCTTCAATCTCGTGACACTGGCACCAGCGGAAAACATCCTCTGAAGAAAACAGTATGTTCTCTGACGCCTCGGAGTTGAGACAGAGACAGGTCCTCTTTCATTTTTCCATTTCCTGCCAAAATATGACATCATTATCCTCTGCCTGACATTGACATCCCAATTTCAGTACTGAAACCTGGCCAATCTGTGGAATGTGAATACTAATGACTGTGTTCCAGAGCTTACGTGGAGAAAAAAGCCATTACTGAACCACACAGGCTTGATAGGTGTCATGTCTGTCTGTGGAGCTAGTGCCACTTAGGCTGCAGACACACTAGAGCAGTGGGCTACAGACCTCCCAAAACTGGCCCACGACTGAATATTTTGGGGGTAAAAAAATAAAAATACTGTAAAAAATGTCAACAAAAAAATATTTTACATTTAGGAAACTTAAAATTATTCCCACAAATAAAAAAAAAGAGACGTGATCGTGTCTCAATGTAATCAAGGAATGAAATTGTTGTTATCAAATACAATTTCTTGGGCTTAGTTATGGTCAAATTTTCAGTGTACATTATAATATTATAATTATGTTCCGGCCCCCGACCATCCCCTCCGAGAAAAATCACCCCCAGGCTAAATCTACTTGACTACCCCTGCACTAGACACAATACTACACTGAACTAAAGACTTCTCAAAGCTAACGAAAGGATGAAATGAGGGACCTGTTACATGAGACCAATCAGAGGAAAGAGGAGATGTAGAGAGGGGAAGAGAGAACAGGGAAAGAGAGGGGTTGATAGAGAGAGAGAAGAGAGAGAGAGAAAATGTTGAGAGCGAAAGGTTGATCCAGAGAGAAATAGAAAGTGTGAGAGACATGCTGCCAGAGAAGGGAGGGAGGGTGGGCGAGATGAGTAGGAAGGGCTATTAGCGCTCCGAGACGGAGCGAGTGAGAGTGGGAGAGGAAAGTGTAGCACAGCCAGAGAGCAGAACAGTGATCTCTCTACTCCAGCCTGGATCCTTACACACCCTGAGGACTTAACTACACCATCTTACCCGTCACACGCAGCCAGAAACCGCCTCAGCGGCTTCAGGTCCTTTTCTTCCTCTCCCTCGTCCTCCTTCGCTCTACCTGGGAGGGAGTGTTCCACCTGGCTATCTATGCTGACAGTGCTGTGAGGTAGAGGACGGAGACACACACGACTACCTCAGAGGACAAGGTAAACATCTATCACCACACTGATTTCTCCATTCTCTGTTACAATAGCGCGCTTGATAATGAATGTCAGTATGTACACTGAAGCAAATAAATGCATTTCAGATGCGTTCAAAAACAAACTCAAAATGACAACAGTAATGACTTCAGTTCTTGCCAAAAGCACTCTCATTTTCTACCTCTGCTGAACCGTGAGGAACGGTTGTCAAAACACAAAAACGCCACCATACTGTACAGTACGTGCACACTATCGGCAGAGTTCAAAAGAAAAACTGGAGCAAAAAGCCTGCAAACTTCTCACTCGTATTGTACCAACAGACAAAGAACCAGCAGCCGTGTGCGCTCACTGCATGTACAGAACCCTAGCGCTCTAGTGTAGTCTCTGCCTGTCTGCTCCGCCAGCCTACAGTCACACAGTAGAGACATAACTCGACCAATACAGCACAGTCACATCCAAAGGGATTATATTTCTGCTCCTTCTCCTGCCTGCCCACTTACTCAACGCTCTGATAATGTTAAGCATCACTTATGAGCGCGGTGTCTCTGAAGCCTTGCTCTTAGCGCGGAGCGGAGCGCGGGGGCTTTTGTGCAAACACACCGGTCTCATAACAGCCTGAGCCTTCCACTCATCTCACACACACACACACACACACACACACACACACACACACACACACACACACACACACACATCTTCTCATAGTGCACTGTGAGCTGTCATGCGTGCAAGTGAATAACTGAAAGCCAGTAGCTTAACCTCTGTGTGCAGTGCCACTGCGCGAAATTACAGATACCAAACCACATGCTCTGTGTCATACGGATCATACACTGTCATGTTCTGTGTCATACGGATCATGCGCTGTGACATGCTCTGTGTCATACGGATCATACACTGTCATGTTCTGTGTCATACGGATCATGCGCTGCGACATGCTCTGTGTCATACGGATCATGCGCTGTGACATGCTCTGTGTCATACGGATCATGCGCTGTGACATGCTCTGTGTCATACGAATCATGCCCTGTGACATGCTCTGTGTCATACGGATCATACACTGTCATGTTCTGTGTCATACGGATCATGCGCTGCTACATGCTCTGTGTCATACGGATCATGCGCTGCGACATGCTCTGTGTCATACGGATCATGCGCTGTGACATGCTCTGTGTCATACGGATCATGCGCTGTGACATGCTCTGTGTCATACGAATCATGCCCTGTGACATGCTCTGTGTCATACGGATCATGCCCTGTGACATGCTCTGTGTCATACGGATCATGCCCTGTGACATGCTCTGTGTCATACGGATCATGCGCTGTGACATGCTCTGTGTCATACGGATTATACACTGTCATGTTCTGTGTCATACGGATCATGCGCTGTGCAATGCTCTGTGTCATACGGATCATGCGCTGTGACATGCTCTGTGTCATACGGATCATACACTGTGACATGCTCTGTGTCATACGGATCATACACTGTCATATGGATCATACACTGTCATATGCTCTGTGTCATACGGATCATACGCTGTCATATGGATCATACAATGTCATATGCTCTGTGTCATATGAGCTCGTCTCTTCTCCCAGTAGCACTACTAGTCTCTGGCCCTCTTGAGCTTCTGTTCACACACAGATAGACGCAGCAAAAGATGGAGAGAGAGAGATGAAGAGAGAGAAAGAGAGAGAGCAAGATGACAGAGGAGGGAGGGAGCCTGCACAAAGGACCAGTTCAAAGGCTGAGGGCTCATTTGTCAAACAAACGCATGACAGGCCTTGAATAGCCAAAGGTATAATAAGTAAGACATCCACTAGGAATCAAACAAGAGTCAGAATGCCTCTGTGTCTCTCCATCTCTCTCCATCCCCTTTTCTTGGGGGGGGGAGAATTAATTCAATACAAACCCGATTAGAGGTTATTAACAAAACACACAATGACAACAGACAGGCAGATCTATCACTGGGTTGATGTAACGTACTGATACAGCTCAGACTGTCTGGATAATGATCATTTGGGGCTGAAATATCATGACACTTTCTTCTCATTCATTATCTTCCTTTCATTTACATCTCTTCCTCTCTCCATCTTTTTGTTCTCCAGGACGATGATTGAGGGAGGAAAAATAAACGGAAGGATGATGTCACCCCCTGATTTGTCCTGCTCTCCTACTCTGTGACAGAAAGAGAGAGAGAGCACGCACCAAATGCCACATAGCTGATGGCCCAGTGTTGTAATATATTCTCCTCTCTCTCTCCAAAGTAGCTAATGACCTTCCTCCCAGCCTGGTCTGACTTCGTATAAGGTGCCACAGCACTGAGGTGATCCTGCCTCACCCCAGCGGAATTACAACGTGTGAGGAGACGGAAACGCCATTGACCTTTACTCTCCTCTCTGGAAGGTGATGGAGGGGTGTTTCTGAAGGGTGTCGGAGGGAATACGGACAGAAGGAAGAGGGGAGGACAGTTGAGTATCAGCCTCTGTTAAGATCCGAGGAGGACTACAGATCAAATAACAAAGGACGACAAGCAGCTGCATAAAAGAAACCATTCATTTAGTCAACCACGTGGCTGGAAGCTACAATGCACATCCTCTCCCTGCCCACCGCGGACGACGAGCGTGTGTGTTCCTGCGTTTAATGAATCCTCGGCGCTTTCCCCTAACCCGGAATACAGTGTTTTTATTGGATGTACGAGAGTATAGGGCAGTCCTCTGTGATCCATCACTGTTGTTTACAGCCTCTGGGTAAAGTAAAATGAAGAAATCTTTTGAAGGTGGACTGGTCTTTCTCTCATGGTGGAGCTGAATTTGTATCCGTGGAAATAGAAAAGGAAGGATCCAAGAAACGCAGTTTCAGTTGGCTCCAACTGCATCACAATACTCCCATTATTTAGACAAAAGGTTGCACCATTAGGATTAAAAGTGTGCCAAGTGGCGATTTCTGCTACTACTGCATTAGCATTACTACTACAGAACTATGGTTGGTTCTTGTGATTTTCTATTGGGGCCTCAGAAAGGCAGCTCTGGCTGGTTCATGGACTCTTGAAGGGGAGACGGCACACGAGGGAGGGGTGAGTACAGTGTGTCTGCAATGCAAATGCCTATTGAGCCACAAAAGGACTGTCTGGTTCTGGATAGTTTCTCTGGACAAGACTAGCCTCTGGACAGATCACACGGAAAACTGGGTTATATCGAGACATAAAAGCAAAGCAAGGACGTTCATTAGTGAAATACCTAAGAACATGGACACATTGATCAAAGTAACCACAAACACAACTCTAAGCCTAACGTAACAACAAAACACTGACAGGACTGACTAAAGTGAAGCACTATTAGTTCTAGTCAGCTAAAAATGTAACACTAGATAAAGGTGTCAGCAATGAAGGGATAAAGGGAGTGTACTCATTTTCACAAAGCGAAAATCTTATTATCACACACAGCAGAACACCATCTTTTAAAAACACAGCGGAAAACTGTGGAAATTGGCTTTTTGATTTTTAATTGCCACCTTTTGAAAGATTCCATCAAGATGACATCACAGAATCAGTTTGTGATTGAAACTTCCACACTTGAAAAGGTTCACACACTGGCCACATGTCACACTAAATGGAATCCCAGTGAGGTACAAATACACTCAGACAAAGTCCCAGACACAAAAACAGCCAGACAGATCAGCTAGATGAGATTTAAAAGGAATAGAAATTCCATCTTCTACACTGTTGTATGCTCCCATATAACCTAGTTTAATTCAACGTTTTGAAGGTACAGGAGATGACGATGAGACACGTAAAGACATAGATGAGAGGCAGTCAATAGTCATGCATACGACACACAACACCTTTCTCTCCCACTATACATAAGTTAATGCAATCAGTCTCTGTCCTGATCTTTCTCTCCTCCTCTCTCTGTGTCACCATGTCTCTCTAGGATAATGCATACCCCTCCTGTGCTGATCTCAGAAGCCACCATGAGCAACGTGACTGTCCTCGACACCTCGGAACCCTCTGACCTTGATATGACCCAGTCTGCCGCCCCCTACCCCATCAGCTTCCAGGTACATGCATACATGTATACCACTTCTACTTTAATTAGGAGGGTAAACTTAGTTCAACGTCAGTTATCGTGAAAGCAGATAGCACGATTAAAGCATATCGCAATGAAGCAAGCAGCTATTACAATACTATTATTGTGATACATTGATTACCGTAAAACGAAATGCTATTCTCCAGGTGTCGCTGACAGGGTTTCTGCTGCTAGAGATCGTGCTGGGCCTAAGCAGCAACCTGACAGTGCTGGTCCTCTACTGCATGAAGCAGAACCTCATCACCTCCGTGTCCAACATCGTCACCATGAATCTGCACGTCCTAGACGTACTAGTGAGTGTCAGTCTTTGATGTTTCCATTAGGCACAGACCTCGGATCAGTTAATACATTGAAAATACAAAGTTTAACCACCGGGAGGGAAAACACAAAACTGACCTTAAATCAATGTGTAGGGACAATTCCAGTGAGTGTCTAGGATGAGATGATTGCAGTGCAATTAGTCTGTGACAAATCTCAAGATTCTTCAGTAAGCAGGTCACTATATCTGCTGTAGAAGGAGACAAATTTAACTAATAATAATCTTAATCCTTATTTATCTCTCTGGTTCCAGGTGTGTGTGTCTTGCATCCCGCTGACTGCAGTTGTAATACTCCTCCCCCTAGAGGCTGATACAGCGCTGGTCTGCTGCTTCCACGAGGCCTGTGTCTCCTTCGCTAGCGTAGCCACGGCCTCAAACGTGCTAGCCATCACTGTCGACCGCTACGACATCTCAGTGCGTCCAGCCAACCGCATGCTAACCATGGGCCGCGCCGTGGCTCTGCTGGGCTTAATTTGGGCTATGTCCTTCTTCAGTTTCCTGGTCCCCTTCATGGAGGTGGGCTTCTTCAGCGATTTTGGCTCAGAGTTCGTCAACCAGACTGCAGTTGCCTCGGTGGTCCATACCAACGAGTACTACACAGAGCTGGGGCTGTACTACCACCTCCTGGCTCAGATCCCCATATTCTTCTTCACGGCCGTAGTCATGCTGGTGACCTACTACAAGATACTCCAGGCCCTGAACATCCGCATCGGCACCCGCTTCCAACACAACCAGCCCAAGAAGAAGCCCCGCAAGAAGAAGACCATCTCCTTGACTACCGCAACGCAGGTGGAATCTACAGATGCGTCCCAGGGCAGCGGGGCAGTCAGAGGGGGCGGAAACCCACCTGCGGTCCTGTCGATGCGGACCTCCGTCTCCGTCCTCATGGCTCTGCGCAGGGCCGTTAAACGCCACCGGGAACGGCGGGAGAGGCAGAAACGTGTCTTCAGGATGTCCCTACTCATCATCTCCACCTTCCTGCTCTGCTGGACGCCCATCACAGTCCTCAACACGGTCATCCTCAGCGCAGGGCCCTCAGACTTCACGGTCAAGTTGCGGTTGGGTTTCCTGGTCATGGCCTACGGGACGACCATCTTTCACCCACTGCTCTACGCCTTCACCAGGCAGAAGTTCCAGAAGGTGTTGAAGAGCAAGATGAAGAAGAGGGTGGTGTCCGTGGTGGAGGCTGAGCCCACGCCCAACAACGTGGTCATTCACAACTCCTGGATCGACCCCAAGAGGAACAACAAGAAAGTCACCTTCGAGGAGACTGAGGTCAGGCAGAAGTGTCTATCTTCCCAGGACTTGGAACAAAACAACATTGTCTGTCATCCATGATAAGGCTATAGTGCATCGTGAAGATCGGCTTGGAGGCAGTTGTTAGGCCGAAAGACATACCTCTCAACAGAGGTGGCAGAGTGGGATAATGGGACGTATATCTTCAGAGAAAGTGGAATAAAGACAATTTCTGAGAAGCCGTTGAATATCTGCATGGCTAGAGGGAGTTGGTAGACACGAGTCTGAGCCAAGGTCAAGATAGAAAAGCTTCTGTTCAGAAGATGTAGAATAAGACAATGTGGATTATGAGGACGTGAAATAAGAATAAAATGGATTAAGAAATGGACACTTATACAAGGTGACAAAACATTATCAGGAACCAACTCATTTAAAAAAAGGGAAACCACTTATCCAAAGCAGCAATGTAAATGAAAGTGTTTTACCTGTATAGCCACCCTAAAGGGGATAATTTATTACTATTTATTGTAAGAGGTTGATGTGGCGTCAAGGACAAGTTAAAGTAAGTACTGTACTGCATGGTGTTGTTATAAACCGTAACATAATTATTGTGTATAGTCATGTACAGTGAATAGAATAAATATATGTTTACAACACATAAAGGAAAGATTCACCCATTTTGAATATTATATGAAATTTGTGCATCTCTGAGCTATGAGCAATGATGCAAAATGCATCATACTGGCTGTGTTTCTGCCTGCTTGAATGGCTAATACCTCAGATACACAAGAAAACATGAAATGACCCCTGGAATCGATAGAACATAGCTCAGAGATAGACAAATATGATAGAACATTTAAAATGGGCGACTCTGTCCTTTAAGTACTAAGTATTTGTCCTTTTATAATAAATAACGTGAAAAAAGTTGAGGGCATTCTGCTGGGTATTTTGGTTAAAGGGTATTCTGTCACATATACCCCACTTTATTACGCTTTCGTAAACTTGGCCACTTAGGCACAGAGGACATCTAGTCAGTGTAAAGCCACAAATATTTACATGTGAAATTCCACTTCCCATTTCCTGTCCTCTGTGTCTTTCCATGTGCCTGTTATATGTGTGATTTAGTGTAAGATGGAGGGATAGAAACAGAGGCCAGCAGCACTTTACAACCTCAGCGAGAGGCTGCAATCTGAAAACTAATCACAGCATTACTAAGACGTGACCTTGTGATTTCAACACATAATCAGCGCCTGTAGCCTCATTATCCTGAGGTGAATCCAGCTGCTCTACCGGCCATAACACAGCTGTTATGCTGCTTCTCTTATTATCTAGACATCTAGCCACAGACCGGGGTGAAGAGAACAACATGGCTGCCAAAACTGGAGCCTGCTTCCTTTCATCATCACACTGAGGCCAACTGGCAAATCAATCTGTGTTTTCTGGTTGGAGTTGGAGGACACTGAGTGAGTGAGTGAGTGAGTGAGTGAGCGAGTGAGCGAGGACTCGGACCTACTGCAGTCCATAGCACTTAGCAAGGCTGGGGCAAGTGGGGGGGGGGAGTATTTGTGAAGCGGTCTGGTCATGGGCTATGAGGTACTGATACAAAACACTCGCCACAAAACCTGACTTTGCCCTTGCCGAGCTCCCCTCTCTCCCACTCTCTCCCACGCTTGATGCTTTCTGATTACCAAGGCTAGGACTGCTAGCTAGATAATAACAGGTGGCTGTGGCAGGCGATGCATCACAATCACTCTCCCTTCCCGCCACCGTCATGACACGGCAAGGTCATGGTGGTTTTCCCTCTTCTGTGTCGGAGAGATGCTGTCACCGTCACACAATACCTATGCACTGTACCTAGCAATCTGTTCGGCTGAAAGAGGACATCTAGATGCTAGGAAGGGGAGGGGGATGTGAGAAATGTCTGGATCAGGACACTTAAAGTTAAACACTTGGCTTTATTATACCATTGTATGACTCATATGTTTTTTGCTGTTATTTTACCAGGTAAGTTGACTGAGAACACGTTCTCATTTACAGCAACGACCTGGGGAATAGTGATATACTGTAACGCATTCACAGCTAAACACATTCTGCCATTCAAGATGTCCTTGCGATGTTTGTACTGGGCAAGTGTGTGTAAAAATGAACATCCCGCTCATGTCTCTCGGCCAATGAGATAATAGGATACATTTCCTTTGAGAAATTGTTTTTTTGATGAGGGGATATTAACAACTTGTGGGGTGTGGTCATATGCCACATCAGTCGAGGCACCATGTGAGGTCAGGAAGAGACCGGTGTAAAAGAAACTGTGTGGAACAGTTTGGCTGGGCGTCATACAGCCACTCTGTAGAGGTCATAGAGCGGCTGTATGCTTTGGGTATGTTATGCAGCCAAGCTTTCTGTTTTAGATCCCTCATCGAATGGCCCCGAGTCTCCTCAAAAGCATTTTAAGAGACAATAATAAGCCGGGGTACTTGGTTGGCTGTTTGCCAGCAAGCAGCACTAAAGGCAGGTTTGGCGAAGTTGATTGAAGACCCATCTAACTGTTCATTACAGGTTGGCTCGCTCCTCAAGCGCCATTACCAAATGAAGGCAAGAACCACTTGTCTATATGAAGTAGATGAGTAATGCATAGACAAACCAACACTACCACAATCTTCACAACTTGACTGAGTTTCTATGCCTACATAAAGGATGTGCACACCGCACAGGTTCACGAAGGTTAGATTCCAGGCTACATTTCATTGGTCGGAAACATCAAGCCTATTCTTTATATAGGCCTCGGCTATCGGTCTACATGAGTAGAGTGCCGAGAAGGAGACATTGAACCGCTCTCCTCTCTGAAGTAGCAGAGTAATCTCGCCTGTATAAAGCGATCAGTCTCACAGAACTCTGAGTCATCAGACCGGAGAGGAGTATAATTCTATTCTAGAATGAGATGAAGAAAGATGAGCCTAGACAGAGATGTCAAAACCACCAACATTCTTCAGGAAATATAGACCTATCAGCATTGCCAGCTGCGGAGCCGAATGGAACTTAAGTGATAAGATTGGAACAATTGGTTTGACTTCTCATGAATACTTCCTAGGGTGTTTGGTGACATCATCTTAATCCTTTATGTCATCTCAGGCGCTACCTGGAAAACTACTCGGAGTAGGCCTATCTGACTGAAATATCCACCTCTGGTCCTTGGACCACACCATTTCCCACCTTCTTAGCTCACTTACTGCACACCAGGCCCCCTTTCTCTCTTTCCATCTCTCACTCGCTCCATACAGTATGTCTCTCTCTCCTCTGTTCCCTCTCACCCAACACTCAGCCCAGGGTCGCACATGGCTGATAAGAGGAGGGCTTTTGATTCCTGAGGCCCTGCGTGTTCTAGTGTTTTGGAGTGTTCTGTGTGCCAGGGTTGTTATGTAAAAGGTTGTTGTGCATTTGTTGTGTATGACCAAAAAGGGTCTAGCTCATTTGAGGAGAGGTGTGGTGTGGTGCTGGGCCTCTCAATGGCTTAGCCAACTGCCACATGCCACTCACACTTCCCAATGAATTGAACACAATGAATTGCCGTTCCATCCCCATTCTTGGCCCCCCTCCTTTATTCAATCTTCCCTCTCTTCTCTGTTATCCCGCCTTCCATTCCCCACCTCTCCCATGGGAGTAGCCGCTGTCTGACTGACATTCAGGACCATTGTGTCATTATAGCTGGTCTCTAGGGCTGGCTGCTGTGACTGACAGTTACCACAGTGACTGACACTTCATCTGCGTTGACTGACACCCAGGGGCTGTGGTCCCACAGCGGAGGAAACCAATAAAGCCGAGATATGAGAGGAAGACGACATAGACACGGGTGGATTAAAATATGTCAAAGATATTGAGTCAAATGAGACAATGCAATACCACCGGGTTATTGCTCGATAATAAAGTCATATGCAGTCTGATTGAAAATAAAAATGACCAAAAATATAAAACGCAACATGTAAAGTGTTGGTCCCATGTTTCATGAGCGGAAGTAAAAGAAATGTTCCATACCCACAAAAAGCTTCTTTCTCAAATGTTGTGCACACATTTGTTTACAATCCCTGTTAGTGAGCATTTCTCCTTTGCCAAGATAATCAATCCACCTGACAGTGGGGGATTTCAAGAAGCTGACTAAACAGTATGACCTCTACACACGTGCACCTTGTGCTGGGGACAATACAAGTGCACATTTTAGAATGGCCTTTTGTCACACAACACAATGCGACAGATGTCTCATTCCTGCATGCTGACTGCAGGAATGTCCACCAGAGCTGTTGCCAAAGAATTTAAATGTTAATTTCTCTACCATAAGCCACCTCCGACTTCGCTTTAGAGAATTTGGCAGTACGTCCAACCGGCCTCACAACCGCAGACCACGTGTATAGCGTCGCGTGGGTCAGCAGTTTGCTGATGTCCACGTTGTGAACAGAGTGCCCCATGGTGACGGTGGGGTTATGGTATGTGCAGGCATAAGCTACGGACAACAAACACAATTGCATTTTATCGATGGCAATTTGAATGCATAGAGATACCGTGACAAAAACCTTGAGGTCCATTCATCCGCCGCCATCACCTAACGATTCAGCATGATAATGCACGGCCGCATGTCGAAGGATCTGTACACAATTCCTGGAAGCTGAACATGTCCCAGTTCTTCCATGGCCTGCATACTCACCAGACATGTCACCCAATGTGCAGGTTTGGGATGCTCTGGATCGACGTGTACGACAGAGTGTTCCGGTTCCTGACAATTTTCAGCAACGTCGCACAGCCATTGAAGAGGATTGGGCCAACATTTCTCAGGCCACAAACCCCAGCCTGATCTCGATCCTTATATGAACTGTAACTCAGTAAATATTTGAAACTGTTGCATGTTGCGTTTATATTTTTGTTCAGTATAGTTTGTTTTCCATTATAAGTAGCAGATTCACGTAGCAGATATTGAACGTTGTAGTAAATTTGATCCAAGCCAAACCCAATCCTACAATAGATGGCTACGCTACAGTCCAACATCAATGCAAATAAAGGGAATAGCAGCTTTTGATTCCCTCCTCAACAACAGCATGCTGCTCTCTCTCTCTCTCTCCCCTCCACCCCGCCACTGCATCCACTTCAATCACTTTATTACATTCACCCCCCAGTCACCCCCCTCCTCCATCCCTCCATCGACCATCCATCCCTTGTTTACTCACTCTTGTTCTTTCTCCACCACCACCCATCCCCCATCTGACCTGCTCTCCCTCTTCTTCTCCTCCTATTCACTCTCTCCCTCTCCTCCTCCTCCTCCGTCTACTACCTGCCCAATGCTACAGGCTGACAGAAGAAAGCACTCCAAATCACATTAGGCTGTGCTGTGCTGTACTGTGTGATTGTATTAGGCCGGCAGCAGTATCAGGCCTGTAACTCAGGCCGATTATAATGTCCTGGCAGTTGAAGAAAGGGGGCTGAGAGCGGACTGAAGACCGATCGGCCGGGGCGGAAAATGACTGGCTGGAGATTGATTTCTGGCTCCGTTGAAAAGCCTGCTAAAAACAGGGAAAACAACCAGGGAGGTGTCTTGAGAGACAAGAAAGAGGGAGAGGAGGAGGGTGAGGAGGATAGCAGGTAGGATAGCGGCAGGGTAGCCTAGTGGATAGAGCGTTGGGCTAGTAACCGAAAGGTTGCAAGTTCGAATCCCCGAGCTGACAAGGTACAAATCTGTCGTTCTGCCCTTGAACAAGGCAGTTAACCCACTGTTCCTAGGCTGTCATAGAAAATAAGAATTTGCTCTTAACTGACTTGCCTAGTTAAATAAATGTAAAAAAGAGACAGCATGATGCCAACAAGAGAACAGTGACTCAATCAGCTTCCGTCTACCATTCAGGTGGCAGTTTGTGTCGAGGTCGCCATTCATTGTGCTTTGCCAGTCTCATTGTACAGTAGATAATTGGCTAGCCTAAAAGTAGCCTACCGCCACCTCTCACCCTTAAATACAGTTGTGACAGGATTGGTCCTGAAACCCTCCACAATAACAATTTCTGGTATTGACAGAGCTGGGAAACACTGAACACACTCAAATCAGCTCTACGGGATGAAAAGTTACAACTGAGTCAACAACCAAACTAATCTTATTTAGTGTGATAGAGAGGACAGTGAGTCATATGTGGGGGAGTGTGTGTGTGTGTTAAAGCCATATCTTACTCTGAGGCCCTGGCGTCAGTGGTTATTTGGTGTGTGTGTGTGTGTGTGTGTGTGTGTGTGTGTGTGTGTGTGTGTGTGTGTGTGTTAGGGCTGGCACAATTACCGTATAACCGACGGTTATGGATGAAGACCGTCATGAAAATAAAAAAAACCTGTCACAACCGTAAAAATAAATACAAATCAATCATTTGGAAGGAACAGCTGACTGAAGACAGGACAGCGTGCATTCGTAACACAAAACTTTGTTGCTCCTTGCTGAAAAAAGCAAGGTGTTGTAGCAAACGAGGCAGCACCCCTGACAATGCAGCAGCAACACACATAGAAATAGAATGAATACGCTTGGAACTTCTAACCCTGGCGACTTGACTGGTAAACTCATTGGTACACTCGCAATGGCAGCCTGGTATGGTGATGCAATCGTTTCCATGGTTATGCAAATGATGTTAACTGATGTGGTTCATGCAATGGAATGTATATTTTGTAATGTCAGTTGAGTTGAATCAACAAATTCACAGCACATATTGATAGGTCCGGATCTTGCTTTTGCTTCCTGCTTCGCTCCTAAGGGTACACTCGCAATGTTGTTGTTTTGTTGTTGCTGTCATTTAGCAGACACTCTTATCCAGAGTGACTTACAGTACGTTTTCATACTTCTTCCCCATTTTTGGTCCCCCGTTGTAATCAAACTCACAATCCTGGCGTTTCAAGTGCCATTCTCTATCAACTGAGCCACATGGGATCATGTGGACCACCAATCCACCTAGTATGCCATCATTGATTTAAATGGGGACGCCGGTTCTATTCATTCTATTTCTACGGCAGCACATGCAGTCAGGAGCGGAGGAGAGGCGAAAATGGGCATAAAATGTAGGGTTTTTTTGCTATTCAAACAGTTATTACAGAGACCGGGGTCATTTGGCTGGCCAATTACTGTCAACCAAAATTCCATGACCGTCACAGCCCGAGTGTGTGTGTGTGTGTGTGTGTGTGTACACTAGCTCTTATAAAAGCCACATGATCCACATGCATGGAGAAACAGGAGTAGAACTAATAAATATGTACGATGCGATTTCTGAAAGAGACATTGATTTTCTCTACCTACTCTCTTTCCCTGCATTGGTTAAATGCAATGAGACTTTCTGAGGAGAAATTCACTGGAATCCCTGTCAAGGTACTGCAGTATAATGAAGACTATTGTTAATGTTAAAAGTCCCTCCAACCACAGCATATAAACACATTTGCATAGTGCACTTGGCAGACAGAGTACTAGATTCAGTGTTGAGTCACCAGCAGTGTAGAAAACCGCCACAGAACGCATCTTGTTCTCTGTTAGCCTACTTGGCTTGCGTTTGGTACAATCAGTGATAACTGAAGTTGCGTTCCAAATGACACCCTATTCCCTATGTAGTGCACTACATTTGACCAGGGCCCATAGGGCTCTCATAGGGTTCCAAAAGGGAGCTGGTCAAAGGTAGCGCACTACATAGGGAATAGGGTGCCATTTGGGAGACATTCAGAGATGGTCACACTGCTCAACATTAAAAAACAAGATCTTATTTCGTGGTTAATTTCATACCAAACAAATTACAATCTATACAGAGACTATACCATGGACTGGTGTTCCTACCATACACAATACTTTGTCCATACACTGAATGGTAAATTGCATCCCTGAATGACTTTATAGCTAACTAACTACCGTAAATTCCGGACTATAAGCCGCAACTTTTTTCCCAGGCTTTGAACCTCGCGGCTTAAACAATGACGCGGCTAATATATGGATTTTTCCCGCTTTCAATTTTTTTTCTCCAAAAAAACACATTCTGTGACGTGCTCAGTTTTTTGGCAGCATGAAGCTTTCATTAGACCAATGAAATTGCCGAACGGGTTAAGGTCAAACAACTTTTTTGTTTACTGTTTAGATTAAATCGAGCCCTCTCAAACTTCCCATCATTCTGATTACGGTAGTCATTTTGTCACCCTCATCATGGCAAAGACACGGAGAAATGCATATGATGCAGCTTTCAAGTTGAAGGCGATTGATCTGGCTGATGGAAAAGGAAATAGAGCTGCTGCACGGGAGCTTGGTCTTAATGAGTCGATGATAAGACGTTGGAAACAGCAGCGTGAGGAATTGACTCAGTGCAAAAAGACAACTAAAGCTTACTGCTAATTTTTTATTACAAGCCGTGTTTCGTTAAAGCCTATTTATTTTTGTTACAAGCCGTGTTTCGTTAAAGCCTATTTATTTTTGTTACATGCCGTGTTTCGTTAAAGCCTATTTATTTTTGTTACATGCCGTGTTTCGTTAAAGCCTATTTATTTTTGTTACAAGCCGTGTTTCGTTAAAGCCTATTTATTTTTGTTACAAGCCTTGTTTCGTTAAAGCCTGTGTAAAGTTCATTTGTTTCAATGTACCGGTAGGCACCTGCGGCTTATAGACATGTGCGGCTTATTTATGTTCAAAATAATATTTGTTTTTAAATTCAGTGGGTGCGGCTTATATTCAGGTACGCTTAATAGTCTGGAAATTACGGTAACTAAAATGTAGAATATTGAGCACAAGCAAATCAACCCCGAGCTCTCGAAAACCCTTCTCCGTATGTAGGGTTTTCAGCCATTACATACGTCCACATTTGGCTCCGTGTCAACTACAATTCCGACAATGTGTTTTAACATTTAGAAACTTCAACCATCGCTTTCGCAACGGTTTTCAAAACATATGCTAATATGCCCCTTATCTTTCATGTCAGCGAGAAAGAATCTTTCAAATAATAAAAAAAAAAAGATAATTCCTGTAGCAGTTTTGCACAGATCCATACACTGTGGCCCTCCAGTTGACGAACTACACTTCCTCCCCAGTTAGCTTACACACAGGTGTTCAGAGCATGCTAGACAGACCACCACCTGTGCTAATTGGCTGTGTCTTCCGTGAACAAGCGCTGTAACATGGAGATATGGCCGTGCGGAAACAGTAACCCTAAACCCTATAAAAAGGTGTGTATTCATTTGCCTTTTGTTTTTTGAAAATGACTTCTTGTTGATATGAAAAATGCGTTCTTTGTGTTTCCAAAACAGTACCACAAGTGATGTATATTAATGTTTAGAGTAAGCATTGGGGCTCTTAATAAAACTCCTCCGGTCAGAAGTTTCTATCGTCAATAGGCGCTAAAGTAGTTTGCGTCTATGAATGGAATAATCAACCACATGAATACCTGAAAACAGACCTACAGACTGCAATCATTCAGTCGCATTTTGCGCCCCTTTTTTATTTGATTATTTTATTTCATCTTTATTTAACTAGGCAAGTCAATTAAGAACAAATTCTTATTTACAATGATGGCCCACACTGGCCAAACCCGGACGACGCTGGGCCAATTGTGCGCAACCCTATGGGACTCCCAATCACAGCCGGGTTGTGATACAGCCTGGATTCGAACCAGGGTGTCTGTAGGGACGCCTCAGTGCCTTAGACCTCTGCGCCACTCTTTGAGTTGGCTGTGCGAGTAACATTTTTTTTTAAGTGGTCAAATCGGTGCGAGCTGCACATTCTACATGGTCACTCAAAAATGTCCTATTTTTTTAGGATGCAAAAACCATGATTTGGTCAAACAGTAAAGTGCATTATCCTCATGATTCCTGTAAAGAAAGTGTCTGCCTGCCCCTATGCTTGTTTCGCAGGGGCCTGCTGCGGTGTCCAGCAAGACTCTCTCCTCTTTCCAGGGAAAAAAATAAAGTTTCCGATTGTATAACATTTTAAAATCCATTTGCGGGGAAAACACAGCTATCTTGTTGTCACAGATAAAGAGAGAAGGGTAATATATTTACAGACTATAGCCTGGCCTATAGGTCAGGTATTAATCAAGCCCTGTGCATTGCTTAGCCAACACTGCACTCCAAAAACACCTTAAAGTAAATACCAGGACATCCGCACTGTGGGATAATATCATCTTGTTCCTGTGCAGCAGAAATGAATAATGAGTTTGGGATCTACTTCCTGCAGTAAAGCTATTTATCAAACTATTAGTAGTTAAAAAGTGCTGTTTCTTTATATAATCAAGGGAAATTGGGTTTCTTTGAACATTGGGTCTGTCTGTCAGTCAATCATTGGTTTGATTTAAGCCAAAGCCAGCCTGAGTAACCGTACATACTCGGGAGCCTTACATGGCGCCCTTACATGGCTCCCGAGTGGCGCAGCGGTCTAAGGCACTGCATCTCAGTGCAAGAGACATCACTGCAGTCCCTGTTTCGAATCCAGGCTGCATCACATCCAACCGTGATTGGGAGTCCCATAGGGCGGCGCACAATTGCGTCCAGGATAGGCCGTCATTGTAAATAAGAATTTGTTCTTAACCGACTTGCCTAGTTAATTAAAAGGTTAAATAAAATGTACTAAATTAAAAAAACAGTGACCTTCAAGTGACTACACCAATCAGTGAAGAGTACGTCAGCATTTACCAACCTATTGTGTTCTAAGCAGAGGCTATAGTGAGACGTAAGCAGTGTCCCAGAGTCAAATCAGAATGTTCTTAAAAGAACACGGAGGACAAAGGCACTCTTCATATAATGAAAATGTCTTTATTATAAACAGCACGTTCAATATAACAAAATCTTTCCAAAAAAAGTAATAATATGAAGAGCACTCCATGTTTTTTGATTACCCTTCACCAAAGAGCACCTTCAACCTAGAGTACAAACATTTTTCTACAAGTCACTCACCCAGCTCTGAGGCTCCGAGTAGCTTTGGTGATCTCAGCACCACCTACACCTTCTACAGGAGGCCTAAATGAGTGGAGTTTCACCTTAGTGTCAGTAGTGTTAGAGTGAATGAGCAGGGTCACTCACCCAGTTTGTTGAGGCTGATCGGGCAGCCTTGGTGACCTCATCCCCATCTACACCAGGGGTAAGCAACCCTGTCCCTGGAGTGCCACAGGTACTGCAGGATTTTGTTCCAAATACACCTGATCAACTGAGCGAATTGATCAGTTCAATGATTGGCTAAATTCAACACACCTGGCATTCCAGGTCGGTTAAATCAAAAACACTCCAGGACTAGCGATGCCTATCCCTGATCTACACTGTCTTTACAGTAGGCCCAAATGAGGTGAGTTAACCATGTCAGTACTACAGTACCCAGTTTGTTGAGGCTTTGAGCAGCCCCGTCAGTAGTACAGTGCATCAGAGGTGAACAGGCAGTGGTCGCTCACCCAGTTCGTTGAGGCTCTGGGCAGCCTTGGTGATCTCCCTGCTTCCCCCCTGGAGCTGGCCCTGCAGACGCTTGGACAGGTACAGGATTCTGATGATCCTTCGCAGCAGGTCACACGCCACCTGGGAAAAATAGGAAAATATATAACCAAACAAAATACAACCCCATCTGAACCAGTCTTTCTGAATCTATATGACAAGATGTGAGTGAACGTCAAATCTAATACGGAACGATCCTCTTTTGTCATAATTGACTGAAGATCACTCATTGGAAATGATCTCTAATCAAATCACTGTTGATATTTCCAAGTATTTAGTTTCCTATTGTAGCCTATATAGTAACAATGACGCCAACCATGGGCATAGTAATAGCGGTAATAATAACCGTGTGTCTACCAGCATGGTGGAGCTGTGTCTGGGGCTGAAGGACACAGAGAGGTCAGCAGTGTGTTTGGGCTTAGTAAACGATGCAGCCGAGACCTCGGGTCTGTCCCCTGAGCCTCTGTGACTGTCTGAATGCTTTATCTGTGCGTGGCCGAGAAGCTGCCATTTTGTGAGCGAACACTAGACTAAAATATAAACAAAGCACTCTCCTATTCCCCCTGGATGTATAGTCCGATCATTACCGGTCTCCAGACAGACAGAAACACACACACAGACAGAAACATACACAGACAGACGGGCAGAATACAAACACATACCCTAAAATCAAATCAAATTGTCTTGTCACATACACATGGTTAGCAGATGTTATTGCGAGTGTAGCGAAATGCTTGTGCTTTTAGTTCCGACCAACAAGTAATCTAACAATTTCACAACAACTACCTTTTACACACAAGTGTAAAGGAATGAATAAGAATATGTACCGTGAGGGAAAAAAGTATTTGATCCCCTGCTGATTTTGTACGTTTGCCCACTGACAAAGAAATGATCAGTCTATCATTTTAATGGTAGGTTTATTTGAACAGTGAGAAACAGAATAACAACAACAAAAATCCAGAAAAACGCATGTCAAAAATGTTATAAATTGATTTGCATTTTAATGAGGGAAATAAGTATTTGACCCCCTCTCAATCAGAAAGATTTCTGGCTCCCAGGTGTCTTTTATAGCCTGGCATGCCTGCCTGCTACTAGTATCTTCTCTGCAGGATGCATGTCTGTGGTGCAGAACAATGATAACACTCCACACACAACACACACACACACACACACACGATGACAAAGCTGAGAGCGAGAGCATCAGAAGACAGACAGAGCTAACACAGAGCCAAAGCCATGGGAGTGGAAGGAGCCAGTTAGAATCACAGTAACCTTTCGGACTGAAGCCATATTCCATCCATTTTTAAAAAGCCTTCCCCTCAACTCCACAGACGACGGAGCTGCAGTGTGGAGGCAGTGTGCGTGTGTGGACTGAGAGCCCGTAAACCTAGAGAGTCTATTTCGCTCTCTATCTAGACGTGGCTACCCAGCCTCAGACAGGACAGGGTCAGTTTGCTCACAAGAAGAAGTCTTATTTTAACAGGGGTAGAAATTCAACCTTTTAAAAACACCCGATTGCTTTTTATTGATTTCTTCTAAACGGGGGGGGGGGGGGGGGGGGGGCACTGATAGCATGGTGGACTAAAAACCTCAATGGTGATATCATGGGGTAAGATAGCATCTTGAATCTGAGAACAGGATCAAGGTTGAGATAACGTTGTAAACCTTTAATGTGGCCTATATGTATAATTTAGTGGAGGATATACCAAGAAAAAGAGATTCATTTTACATAACAGATAGGAGTCCTGGTATGAAGAACGCTCAGCCTCCAAAAGCACAGTTCCATAAATCACCTTTATAAATATGTCTTTCTCCAAAGTGGTGGGGAGTGATAGCATAAATGGCAGGCATGTGCAACAAGAGTAAAAGGGGTCATATAATATTTGTGTTAACGGTCAATAAAACACAGTATCTTTGTTGTAAACCATTGAGTACAGAGCACTCATATCAGTACGGCATGAGACACCGACACCTTCTATAGTTACATTGTATTGACAGGGCAGAAGAGGACATCCTAGAGCCATATACAGGAATATAGACCTCTATATGACTCTGGGTTATTGTCATCTTTACAATTTAAAACAGGAGGATCCTGGAAACTGTCCAGGAGACATTAGGTGACCTTGACAATATGTACAGCGCCTAACTTGAAGTACCTATCCTGAAAATGGGCAGAGAGACAATAAAACCCAAGAAAATGCTGTCGATCCATTTCTCTACCTCAGATGTCTTTCCAATAAACATGGAAATCAAGTCCAGTGCAGAAGTAGAGATGCTGTCAGAGTGCTGATAATAATGAACACTAGAGAGGCAATCTTCCCCCTGCTATTGAGCCTCAGTCCCAGACCATATAATAATACAACACCATCAACACAACAGAGAGTATTATGCCTCTCAAATCACAAGGAGATGGATGGATACCTGCAATCTGGCGAGCTGGGCAGTCCTGGCTACAATCTTATTGTAGGGGTCAACGATCTTTGTCCTTATCCTACGAGAGAAAACAAATAGGTTGAGCGCTGTTATTAGAGGTCTGATTTATTGAGGGTCTCTGAACACCAGTGGCGCAGCGGTCTAAGGCACCGCATCTCAGTGCTAGAGGAGTCACTACAGACCCTGGTTCTATTCCAGGCTGTATCACAACCGGCTGTGATTGGGAGTCCCATAGAGCGGCACACAATTGGCCCAGCGTCGTCCGGGTTAGGATGTCATTGTAAATAAGAATTTGTTCTTAACCGACTTGCCTAGTTAAATAAAAAAATAAAAAAACAAAAGGGTAATATTTTGCCTTGATCATTCCCTGTGATGATGTGTTATGCTCTTATAAGCTTGGAGTAGGTAGATAACACACCTAACCACTGATACAGGGTAAGATGTTTCTTCATCACCATAATAGAGATTTGGGGTATGTGAATCTGGTCCTAGATCAGTGGTTAACCTACCTGTCCACAGCACCCTGCAGAGCAGCGATCCTGGTCTGCATCATCTGCAGGACCCCTGAGAAACAACACACAAACAACTCACTCAATATCACGACACAAAAATATGATTGGCTTTTATGCAACAAAACATTATTCTCTGTTCAAATAGACCACAATCACTTCAATACTGAGAGATGCACTGATGCTTATATCCAATTGTGTGACAGCAGCACCCCCTATGGAATATCTACAGCACTACAATGACAGCATATATTCCAGCACAGAGGTTCTCAAACTTTTGGGGGCAAATTCATCAGGGACACCCTCATAATCATTACACAAATAAATAGTCTACAAGGAGTTTTACCGTGACGTCTGCAGTGCATGGCTGGACCAATCTAGTCGCGGGCCGGGGAAAATAACATTTAAAAAGGGCCGCCTCTTGGCTAATTTCCTGCAATTCTAAACATTTTGTCATGGGGCACAGAGATTTTTTGTTGTTGCAGCTTTAAAGCTAATATACACCAATTCTACACATTTTGCCACGAAGCAGAGAGAAAACATTGATGTTTTAAACTTCAATTACAGTGCATTTATGTAAAAAATATACTGTATATAATCAAATCAAACTGTATTTGTCACATGCGCCGAATACAACAGGTGTAGACCTTACAGTGAAATGCTTACGTAAAAGCCCTTTACCAACAATGCAGTTGAAAGAAAACACCAACAACAACAAAAAGTAAGAGAAGAATAACAAATAATTAAAGAGCAGCAGTAAATAACAGCGGGGCTATATACAGGGGATACTGGTACAGAGTCAATGTGTCAATGCGCGGGGGCACCGGTGTCAAGGTAAATTAGGTAATATGTACATGTAGGTAGAGTTATTAAAGGGACTATGCATAGATAATAACAAAGAGTAGCAGCAGCATAAAATAGGGTGGGGGGGGCAATGAAAATAGTCTGTGTTGCCAATGCAAATAGTCTGGGTTGCCATTTGATTAGCTGTTCAGGAGTCTTATGTCTTGGGGGTAGAAGCTGTTTAGAAGCCTCTTGGAAGTAGACTTGGCGCTCCGGTACCGCTTGCTGTGCGGTAGTAGAGAGAAGAGTCTATGACTAGGGTGGCTGGAGTCTCTGACAATCTTTAGAGCCTTCCTCTGACACCGCCTGGTATAGAATTCCTGGGTGGCAGGAAGCTTGGCCCGGGAGATGTAACCTCTGTAGTGCATTGCGGTCGGAGGCCGAGCAGTTGCCACACCAAGCAGTGATGCAACCGGTCAGGATGCTCTTGATGGTGCAGCTGTAAAACCTTTTGAGGATCTGAGGACCCATACCAAATCTTTTCAGTCTCCCGAGGGGGAACAGGCTTTCTCATGCCCTCTTCACGACTGTCTTGGTGTGCTTGGACCATGTTAGTTTGTTGGTGATGTGGACGCCAAGGAACTTGAAGCTCTCAACCTGCTCCACTACAGCCCCGTCGATGAGAATGGGGGAGTGCTCAGTCCTCCTTTTCCTGTAGTCCACAATCATCTCCTTTGTCTTAAATCACGTTGAGGGAGAGGTTGTTGTCCTTGCACCACACAGTCAGGTCTCTGACCTCCTCCCTATAGGCTGTCTCATCTTTGTGTCATCAGCAAACTTAATGACGGTGTTGGAGTCATGAATGAACAAGGAGTACAGGAAGGGACTGAGAACTCACCCCTGTGGGGCCCCCATGTTGAGGATCAGTGTGGCGGATGTGTTGTTGCCTACCCTTACCACCGGGGGGCGGACCGTTAGCAAGTCCAGGATCCAGTTGCAGAGGGAGGTGTTTAGTCCCAGGGTCCTTAGCTTAGTGATGAGCTTGGAGGCCACTATGGTGTTGAACGCTGAGCTGTAGTCAACGAATAGAATTCTCACATAGGTGTTCCTTTTGTCCAGGTGTGAAAGGGCAGTGTGGAGTGCAATAGAGATTGCATCATCTGTGGATCTGTTGGTGCGGTATGCAAATTGGAGTGGGTCTTGGGTTTCTGGGATAATGGTGTTGACGCAAGCCATGACCAGCCTTTCAAAGCTTTTCATGACAACAGACGTGAGTGCTACGGGTCAGTAGTCATTTAGGCAGGTTACCTTAATGTTATTGGGCACAGGGACCGTAGAAAAGGCCCATGGAGTTGGTGGAATCATCCTTTAATTCATGGCCACTTGCTCAGCTGGGCCAGGGGCGCTTTAATTAGGTCAGGTGGAAATGACCGATAGATCTCAAATCATTAAAAGGAGGACATCGACACCACCCAACTTCGCTGCTTTCTCTTCCTTAACTCCGTCTAATCCAGATATTCTGTGCGTCCATGAATCAACGTAAATCCACCGAATCTGTTACCTTTCATCTGAACTATCTGTTGCGATCGGGAGAGCGCGCCATCGGTTATTGTTTATAGTTATTGGAGCACACGCTTCAAACCTATTGTGTTATGTAAATGGCCAATGATCACGGCCCTACAGACATTGATATATGGTTAAAATGTAATGAAATTACATGTACATATGAAGACTAACCTAGAATGATGAAATATGAAACGTAATGATTTGCTGAATTGATCAATTCTTATATCAAATTGATGGAGATTATAGATTGAATAAATTAACAATTTATTTGCATTAATCCTTCTCTGGATTAACATGAATGGTTATGATCCTAAATGACTCCATTCTGCTTCATATTGAATTCCTATGGAACCTTATTGCTGAATTACCTAATTCTGTTAATAATGAGAATGATTGTTATGATTTGACTTTCTAATTTGAATTTGATTGGGTACATGTTATTCTGTTTCTTTTGTTATACAGCACAGACTACCCAGTAAATATGCCACTTTGTGGTTAAAGGAATTCCTGCCTCAGTCTCATCTATTCCTCTGTCACCTGACCCATGACCACCTGTTCACCTTCACTATTGTCAGTCATCCTACCTGTCCAGCTACCCACACAGATTCCAATAATCTTTCAGGGACTATGGTGGTCTGCTTGAAACATGTAGGTATTACAGACTCAGACAGGGAGAGGTTGAAAATGTCAGTGAAGACACTTGCCAGTTGGTCAGCGCATGCTCGTAGTACATGACCTGGTAATCCGTCTGATCCTGCGACCTTGTGAATGTTGACCTGTTTAAAAGGTCTTACTCACATCGGCAGTGGAGAGCGTGATCAATTGGTGGAGTACTGTGGATACCAATATCCCTGTGAGCCTCCCAGGCCCATGCTGTCCAGGGATAAGAAGATACTTGTTTTTTTTGCATAATATTACATTGTAGCCACAGTACTTGTATTGTATTACACAGGGATCCGTGGCTTTTGGCCATGGATCCCTTGGCCAAAAGCACCGACCCCACTTTGAGAACCCCTGTTCCAGCAAGTCAGAAGTGCCATGATGATGACAAAAACAAATATGTGCTAAAGGTGTGTTACCTTCCAAAGACTCAATCCCAGTAGCTTGAGCAAGTAGCTCCTCATGCCTGGCTACCACCTGACAGGAGAAATATTTACCACAGTCAGTAAGTCATTCAACACATGAAGGAAAAGTGTCCTTCCTACAGAAAATGTATACATACTAGCTATCAGTATAGAACAAACTGATTAAACTAATAATAGATAAAGATATGGTGCTAAGGGTCTCACATGTGTGAGATACAGTTTTAGGTGACAGGTGTCATGTATACCTGGCTATGGAGCTCCTTGTCCAGCTGACTGATACCCTGAGCCAGCTTGGCCAGCTGTTCTGCAATGACAGCATGGTGGATGGCCTGGGCTGTGTACGTCTTCACGTCAAAGTCCTCTGTGAGAAAATCCGCATAGCATTCTGGAGAAGAGATGGGTAAATAGTAAAAATAGATTAGCTAGCTAAATCACTTCCTGGATTATTTCTTACCCATGGTAAAGCAACAATATGGCCACACACATACCACTCCAACTGTATTTCCAAAGACACTTTTTTTTATCGCAAGCAAAGAAATGTATTGCAAACAGAAACGATTACGGTGCCTTGCTGTAAGTTGTCAATGATGGACTGCACAGTCAACTCGGTAGCTCTCATTCCTAAACGACTACGGGGCTGATACACCAAGCTAAATAAAACAAAACATACACCTACGTGAAGTAAAACTGACTGACAGAAAAGTACTTAAAATATAGTATTTTACCATCATTTAGCAGTGAATTCGTTGAAGCTTCTCTACTACCATCCATGTTTGCCACTTCATCACACGATGACGTAAATTTCAGCGACAGGAAATGAACCAAACCAAACATTTTATTATTCTTAATAAAGTATCAAATTATCTGTATTTGTATCAAAGTTCATTGTTATAACGTTACTTATCAAATAAATACATAAAAAATAATATTTAAATCCTTTTTAGGTTCAAAGGTAAAACATGAAAGCTTGTTCGGAGGACACGCCCACTAACATACCGCGTGTTATTCTTTGCATTTGGGTGTTTGTCATCTTTAGCTAACTAGCTAGCTTAATTACATTAAATATGAACGTTATCTAGTCACATCAACGTTAGAATAGGTCCTAAACTGCATGCAACAAACAGTTTCGACTGTGGAAAGAAAAGCATTGCCATGCCAATCTAGCTAGCTAGCTAGCTAACTGGCTAGCTCACTTCAGTGATTAAAAACATACTGTACGGTCTATGAAAATGACGACCACCAACATGATGGACATGTTTGAGGAAGGGAAAGTTCTGAAAATCTGTGCTCCTATGGTCCGGTATTCAAAGTAAGATTGTCTGATCTTGGTAGATTTTCAATGACATGTTCAGCAGTTGGGTTTTGTGCAGATAGCTGAAGTAGGTTTAGCAATAGCTATAACTCATCGTTTATTTTCAACTTTTTCAGGTTGGCATTCAGGTCACTGGTGAGGAAATTTGACTGTGACATTTGCTTCACTCCAATGATAGTTGCTCCTGACTTTATGCGTTCTGTCAAAGCCAGAGACAGTGAATTTACAACTAATGAAGGTAATATGAGATCACTTTTTTTTTCTTCAAGGAAATATTAGATGCCTCTCAAACTATAGGGACGTGGTGTCTTGATGTGTGGAGACTGTCAATTTGCTGTCAATTAAATCCAACTTTATTGCTCTTTGTCTCTCCCATCAGCTGACCGTCCTCTGATCGTGCAGTTTGCTGCCAGTGATGCCCAGACCCTGGCTGATGCAGCCTGTGTGGTCGCACCCTTCTCTGATGGAGTGGACCTCAACTGTGGCTGTCCCCAGCGGTGGGCCATGTCGGAAGGCTACGGGGCATGCCTTATCAACAAACCTGAGCTGGTCAAAGACATGGTTCGACATGTCAGGAACCAAGTGGACAATCCTAACTACACAGCCTCCATCAAAATACGGTAAGAGTGATCATATCCCCAAATATAATTGTTTCACTTTTACTTCAATGACAAAAGAGCTTGTAAAGCTTTATTTTGCAAACAACCTAAGTGTCACGAAGTTCCTTTTGTAGTTGTTGTTTCTTCTCTCTTTTCCCAGAATTCACAAGGACCTGCGACGTACGGTGGACCTGTGTCAGAAGGCAGAGGCGGCAGGGGTGTCCTGGATAACGGTCCATGGTCGGACCGCAGAGGAGCGCCACCAGCCTGTCCACTTTGACGCTATCAAGACCATCAAGGACAGCCTGTCGGTCCCTGTCGTCGCCAACGGAGACATAAAGACCCTCCGAGATGTGGAGACCACTCACCAGCTCACTGGAGTTGATGGTCAGTTCAATTTGTGCAAATCACAATTGATTCTTTATTCCCAATATTGTGCACTACTTGTGACCAGAGACTCCAAAGGCAGTCACACAGGACTCTGGTCAAAAATAGTGCACTCTGTATGAGAATAGGGTGTCATATGAGACAGATCCTTAGTAACTACACATGTGTAGTTATTTCTATGGGAAAGACACGCTTGAAATAACTTCATATTAAATCCCCTTATATAGGCCAAAGTGATCCACAATGACAAGCTGGGCAGTTCTATGAAAATAAACCACAACATGGGGGGTTTCTGGGGGGGAGCCACTGTCATGGTTGATTTTCATAGAACTGCATAGCCCACTGTTTACTCCTTATCGTAAACACTTTATCTGCATTTATTCTGTAACCTCTCATTCCCTCCAGGGAAATCATTATCTGTTTATTGTGTCATCATAACATATATTCATTGTAAGTACATAAATGGGTAGCTAGAGGTTCCATTCACAGAAATAATTTGAGAAAGATAGAATATATCAATACAGAATCTTTATTGTTAAATGGCTCACTCAAGACACTTCCCACCTCACGTGCTTTGTCCTGTAGGTGTGATGGCAGCCCGGGGGCTGTTGTCCAACCCGGCCATGTTCGCTGGCTACAATGAGACCCCTCTTGAGTGTGTGTGGGAGTGGGTGGACTTCGCCACGAACCAGGGGACCCCCTTCACCTGCTTCCACCAGCACCTCATCTACATGCTGGAGAGGGTCAGCTCCCAGCCCGAGAGAAAGGTGTTCAACTCCCTGCATAGCACCGCTGCTGTCATAGACTACCTCCACAACACATATGGATCCCCAGACACACAGACAGTAGGCCTATCATAAACACTGGCTGGGTATAATTTATTGTGTATGTTATTAATCATATTTCCAATGGAATAAAAGCTTTTATTTACTATATTACCTTTTTATTTTTTATCTCATTCAGATAGTTAAGGAGTGCAGTGTGTGAGCACGTGACCCTCTATCTGCAATAAATAAACTAAGGTTACATCAGATTCACTTCAACGTGTCCAGTCAGAAATTGTCAAAAGGTACAAACAAAACCTAACACGTTACACCTAATTTCAACATATTTGTAATTTCCATGATGTGCACAGTATGGTATTACCAATATATGGCAGAACCTTATTGGTTCTCAGTGGAGGATAAAACCGTAAACGAACAGCTACTGTAAAACGTTATGTATGACGTCATTCCAATGAGACGAAAAAGGAGGAGTGAAACAACTGTCTCCAAAGTTTGCTTTTCTCTTTTCAACCTCTGGTTTCTTTGTTCGGGTGCCGCAGAGTAAGTTACATACTTTGCATAATTATTAAGATATTGAACTTGATCATATGTGTAGTTACTGTGTATTTCACAAAAGTGCTAACGTTAGCTAGTACCAGTTAGCTAGATAACTATCGTGTCCTGCCTTAAAAAATATTGCCAGCTATAGTACCTGGCTGATGTCACTGCATGAGGCAAAGTCTTTAGCAATATATAGCTAGCTACTATTTCTATGAGGCACAGCTACTATTTCTATGATATAAGGACGTATGTTACACACTGAATGAAACAGCATACATTTACTACTACTGGCTATTATTTACCAAGCATGTGAACTTTGTAACGTTACGTATCGAGCTAGGATAAGAGGCTTATCACTGAAACAGGAACAGCTCTGTTCTCAATACATTTGCATTGGTGGTTTCACAGTTAGCTGAACTATATCCATAGGAAACTAGCTAGCTACGTAGCCAGTTAATTGTTTCTGTTGTTGACATCAACAATTGAACCAGTCCGTTTCCATTCTGGCAAAATAACCTACTGCAAGACTGTGAAAAGGACCTCTGTTGCTTAAAATGTTTAATATTTTACAGACTGTATTGTTAGAGATGACGTTGCAATGGACTGCAGTTGCCCTCTTCCTCTATGTGGAAGTAGGTGTACTCCTCATCCTCTGTCTACCCTTCATCTCAGCCACCAGGTAGGAATGAGCCCTAGCCAGTCTAGATACTGCAACAAGCCAGTAAGCAAAATTACGTTGAAATCATGTCTAAAATACGTATTTTCCAGACATTGAGGTCAGGTTAATTTTCAGTTCTGAATGAAAGTTAAAGATGTCATTTACAGACGTTAAATATACATATATTTTTTGGTCATTGACGGATTACCAGGACGCGTACTCAGCATGTGCCGACCAGATGACAAGTGTATACATTCACATTTTCAACATCTCCCTGACCCAGTCTGTAATACCCACGTTTCAAGCAGACCACCATAGTCCCTGTGCCAATGAACGCCAAGGTAACCTGCCTAAATGACTTGCGCCCCTTGCACTCACATCTGTAGCCATGAAAAGCTTTGAAAGGCTGGTCATGGCTCACATCAACACCATCATCCCAGAAACCCTGGACCCACTCCAATTCGCAAACCGCCCCAACAGATCCACAGGTGACGCAATCGCTATTGCACTCCACACTGCCCTTTCTCACCTGGACAAAAGGGACACCTAGATGAGAATGCTATTCATTGACTAAAGCTTAGCGTTCAATACCATAGTGCCCTCCAAGCTCATCACTAAGCTAAGGACCCTGGGACTGAACACCTCCTCTGCAACTGGATCCTGGACTTCCTGATGGGCTGCCCCCAGCTGGTGAGGGTAGGCAACAACATATCACGCTGATCCTCAACACGGGGGCACCTCAGGGGTGTGTGCCTAGTCCTCTCCTGTACTCCTTGTTCACCCACAACTGCGTGGCAATGCATGACTCAACACCATCATTAAGTTTGCAGACGACACGACGGTGGTAGGCCTGATCACCAACAGCAATGAGACCGCCTATAGGGATGAGGTCAGAAACCTGGCAGTGTGGTGCCAGGACAACGACCTCTCCCTCAAGGTGAGCAAGACAAAGGAGATGATCGTGGACTACAGGAAAATGAGAGCCAAGCACACCCCCATTCACATCGACAGCGCTGTATGGAGCGGGTTGAGAGCTTCAAGTTCCTTGGTGTCTACATCACTAAGAACCTATCATGGTCCAAACACACCAACACAGTCATGAAGCAGGTACGACAACGGCTCTTCCCCCTCAGGAGGCTGAAAAGATTTAGCATGGGACCTCAAATTCGCGAAAAGTTCTACAACTGAATCATCGAGAGCATCCTGACTGGTTGCATCACCACTTGGTATGGCAACTGCTTTGCATCTGACCGCAAGGCGCTACAAAGGGTGGTGCGGACAGCACAGTACTTCACTGGGGCCAAATTCCTGCCATCCAGGACCTCTATACCAGGTTTTGTCAGAGGAAGGCTCTAAAAGTGGTCAAAAACTCAAGCCACCCAAGTCATATACTGCTCTCTCTGCTACCGCATGGCAAGCGGTACCGGAGATCCATGTCTGGGACCAAATGGCTCTTTAAAAGCTTCTACCCCCAAGACATAAGACTGCTGAACAATTAATCAAATGGCTACCTGGTCTATTTGCATTGACCCTTATTTTATTCTTATTTGTTCTTAACTTTTGCTATGACTCTCTTGCACAGGCTCAATGTACACTCACTGGACTCTAACCACTCACTCACACATGGCACTCCAACACACACACATATATTGACGTCACACACATACATTCACACTCTTCACATACGCTGCTGCTACTCTCTGTTTATTATCTATGCATAGTCACTTTACCCCTAGCCACGTGTACGAATTACCTCAACTAACCTGTACCCCAGCACATTGACTTGGTACCAGTACCTCTTGTATATAGCCTCGTTATTGTTATTTTGTTACTTTTTTTTGTCTTACTTTTTTAAAACTGCATTGTTGGTTAAGGGCTCATAAGTAAGCATTTCACAGTAAGGTCTACCTACACCTTTTTGTATTTGGCGCATGTGACAAATACAATTTTATTTGATTCTATGGCGAAGTTTCAACTGCGCATGCACTACATCACCAAAAGTATGTAAGTATGTGGACATCTGCTCGTCGAACATCTCATTCCAAAATCATGGGCATTAATATGGAGTTATTCCCCCCTTTGCTGCTATAACAGCCTCCACTCTTCTGGGAAGGCTTTCCACTAGATTTTGGAACATTGCTGCGGGGACTTGCTTCCATTCAACCACAAGAGCATTAGTGAGGTCGGGCACTGATGTTGGGCGATTAGGCCTGGCTCGCAGTCTGCATTCCAATTAATCCCAACGTTGTTCGATGGGGTTGAGGTTAGGGCTCTGTCCAGGCCAGTCAAGTTATTCCACACCGATCTCGACAAACAATTTCTATTTGGACCTCGCTTTGTGCATGGGGGCATTGTCATGCTGAAACAGGAAAGGGCCTTCCCATAACTGTTGCCACAAAGTTGGAAGCACAGAATTGTCTGGAATGAAAAACAGCCCTACACCATTATTCCTCATTCAACAGTTAGTTGAATGCACTGACTGTAACATGCTGACCATAACGCTCGCGTCGCAAAATACATTTAGACATTTACACATGTTATTCAATCATTGCACTCACACTGCTCATGCGCGTCAGCGAGCATGAGCATCTGCGTGGCCAGGCGCTTAAATAGAAATTGGTTCGATTTGTGACGCTCAACGTGCTGCAAGTCAGGCCTCTCCCATCTCCTCATTGGTTTTTTGGAGCATATACCCACCTGGCTGATTGACAGATTTAACTGAGGTCCTCACTCCATTCGGTTGTAGTAATGCTCTGTAAAATTGGTTGCCAACCGCCATATAAAGTCCAAAGAAGAAAAAGAAGCCTGAAGGAAGGAGGAGAGATGAGGAACTAATTCGGTTTACCGTTTTATCTGTGGATTAATTGTCGGAGTAGTGGACCTTGTGCATTTCATGTAAAATAACAACCCAATGTTTATATCACAGGACAAATTAGCTAGCAACAGCAAGCTAGCTAGCAAAATTGCCATAAATGTTTAATGCTTTTTGACTTGTCCCCAAATTAATATAATTGGTTCAGAGTTTTTGATATTTTTACCTGTGTGTCCTGATCGCTTCTGGTGCGTGTGAACAAAATCAACGTGCGCAGGCACGCGTCCAGTTTGGTCAGCATATAAGTTGCTCTGGATAGGAGCTTCTGCTGAATGGCCAAAATGTAAAAACAAATACTTGCAAAGCATGCTGGGGAATTTTCTAATGACCCTAAACAAGTACAAATTTGGTCAGTCCGGACCAGACCAAATGTGAATGAGTCATAGACATCTTGGCCAGTGCTTCCCAAGTGTGCCTTCAAGAACTCTCAGCTGTGCTGCAAAACCTTTCATAATCTTGATGATTATTTTAGATGACTCATTTATAAACCTGTGGAATGCACATTACTTTTTGACTTGGGAGCACTCGTTCCGGTCAGATAATGCATTAAATAGCACAAGGTTACATTTGTCCAGTGCACTCACACTGTTGTTACAGTTATATCATTTGAGGGACACGTTTCACGAGCGAAGTAATTTGCATCATTTTACTTCATCTGTGAAAACAGGCAGGTCTGATTAGGATTAGCCAGAGTAATTTATTTCTTAATATATGCCTCTGGGCTTAGCTATACCTTCCATAGAAACAACGTTTCTCCCATTCTTCTCTGCAGATCCTCTCAACCTCTGTCAGGTTGGATGGGAGTGTCGCTGCACAGCTATTTCCAGGTCTCTCCATAGATGTTCGATCGGGTTCAAGTCCGGGGTCTGACTGGGCCACTCAAGGACATTCCAGCGTTGTTTTGGCTGTGTGCTTAGGGTCGTTGTCCTGTTGGAAGGTGAACCTTTGCCCCAGTCTGAGGTCCTGAGTGCTCTGGAGCAGTTTTTCATCAAGGATCTTTCTGTACTTTGCTCCATTCATCTTTCCCTCGATCCTGACTAGTCTCCCAGTCCCTGCCGCTGAAAAACATCCCCACAGCATGATGCTGCCACCACCATGCTTCACCGTAGGGATGGTGCCAGGTTTCTTCCAGATGTGACACTTGGCATTCAGGCTCAAGTTCAACCTTGGTTTCATCAGACCAAAGGATCTTGTTTCTCATGGTCTGAGAGTTCTTTGGGTGCCTTTTGGCAAACTCCAAGTGGGCTGTCATGTGCCTTTTTACTGAGGAGTGGCTTCTGTGTGGCCACTACCATAAAAGCCTGATTGGTGGAATGCTGCAGAGATGGTTGTCCTTCTGGAAGGTTCTCCCATCTCCACAGAGGAATTCTAGAGCTTTGTCTGAGTGATCACCATGGTCATGGTCACCTCCCTGACCAAGGCCCTTCTCCCCTGATGGCTCAGTTTTGCCAGACGGCCAGCTCTAGGAAAGTCTTTGTTGGTTCCAAACTTCTTCCATTTAAGAATGATGGAGGCCACTGTGTTCTTGGGGACCTTCAATGCTGCTGACATTTTGTGGTACCCTTTCCCAGATCTGTTCCTCGACACTCCTGTCTTGGAGCTCTACGGACAATTTTTTTGACCTCATGGCTTGGTTTTTACTCTGACATGCACTGTCAACTGTGGGACTTCATATAGACCGGTGTGTGCCTTTCCAAATCATGTCCAATCAATTGAATTTACCACAGGTGGACTCCAAGTTGTAGAAACATCTCATCTCTCATAGCAAAAGGTCTAAATACTTTATGTAAATAAGGTATTTCTGTTTTAATTTTTTATATATTTTCAAAAAGACCTAAACCTGTTTTCGCTTAGTTTTTTAGGGTATTGTGTGTAGATTGATGAGGGGGGGAGTATTTAATCCATTTTAGAATAAGGCTGTTGTCGTGTCTTTGGACTATCATTAAAGTGAAGACTGTTATGTTATCAAATCAATTCTCTGTGTAATTATTACGTGATTAAACTAATCATGTAAAGATGAATTAACTAGGAAGTCGGGGCACCACGGAAAAGGTTGTTTAAAGAGTTACTATTTCCCGAATTGAACTTAAATCTTATTGATTACAGTCACTTATTAATGTATTATTACCTCAGTCATATTCTGAATGTTGCAAACTCTTGGATATCTGCACGAACCCTAGCATAAATGATGAGTCAGCGATATACAAATTGGCGTAATTTATTTACCTACTAACTAAATAATCACACAGAATTACAAACACACACAGGATAGGTTACACATTGAGTACTACATAATGCAATGAGAAGTCCCTAGTGGACTAAACCGATATGACGGCTTGTTACACAAAATTAAAGGGGAGGGCATGTAAGAAAGAGCGGGACAAAAGACATAGGACTTCACTATCGTACACACAGCTGATAACTAGGCTCATTGAAATGCTAATACTTTGCACATGAACACCCGCTCTTTCGAAAGGAAGTGCAATTTATATATTTACAGCTGTATGTCTTGTTGTTTCTCTGTTGAAATCGCTGGTCTATCTGCTGGAGAGTCAGTCGACAGAAAGTGTCTGGTTAGTCCACCAGAGATCAGTCTTTCGTAGTTGTAGCTCTGTTATAATGGATACATCAAACGTACCAATGGTTGTTGATAGGGAAATGTTCTCCAGAATGGTTCTTTCAGAGTACCAATCGGTCATCGATATGGAAGTGTTCTCTTGTCTTCGGTCGAGTTTACTAGACTATTTTACATATACAGCTGCAGACTGAATGTGTAGTCGTGTAGTTTTCTTAACCAGCTCCATGCTCTCTGGTCTATAGAGTAGAAGCCATTTCAATGTGGGGACTCCCGTCCCTGCGTTTTCTTGACTAAATGTACATTTTGTCACGAGTGCTATTTACATCATTAATCATGTCAGTTTCCCAACATTTGGGTGTGACCCTGATCACTGGGAAATATACACATTCAGAGACACAGTTATGTTGTTATACTGTCCTTCATGGGATCCCAAAACACAACTGATCTGACAATTGTTATTTAAGTGCCCACGGATCATTCGAACTGTTTGGGGAATTAAACAATATTTATCTTTGTCCAAACAGTTGATGTTGGAGTTTTTGGCGGTAGGACTCCCTTTGTTCCACAGAGGTTTCTTTCCCTCAATACTGAATGACAAGGAAGAGAGTTTCTGTAAAGTATTTACGACCTTCATAAAACGGCCAACTTCACCCCTCTCCCCCTCTGTAGAGCGGACCCACTGTAACCTGATCCTTCGGATCCTCACAAGAGTCATGACACTCTAATGTGTAAAAAGGGAAGGGGTCTGAAATACTTTCCGAATGGACTGTGTATATACAGTGAGGGGAAAAAGTATTTGATCCCCTGCTGATTTTGTATGCTTGCCCACTGACAAAGAAAGGATCAGTCTATAATTTTAATGGTAGGTTTATTTGAACAGTGAGAGACAGAATAACAACAACAAAAAATCGAGAAAAAAAAGGCATGTCAAAAATGTTATAAATTGATTTGCATTTTAATGAGGGAAATAAGTATTTGACCCCCTCTCAATCAGAAAGATTTCTGACTCCCAGGTGTCTTTTATACAGGTAACGAGCTGAGATTAAGAGCACACTCTTAAAGGGAGTGCTCCTAATCTCAGCTTGTTACCTGTATAAAAGACACCTGTCCACAGAAGCAATCAATCAATCAGATCCAAACTCTCCACCATGGCCAAGATCAAAGAGCTCTCCAAGGATGTCAGGGACAAGATTGTTGACCTACACAAGGCTGGGATGGGCTACAAGACCATCGCCAAGCAGCTTGGTGAGAAGGTGACAACAGTTGGTGCGATTATTCGCAAATGGAAAAAACACAAAATAACTGTCAATCTCCCTCAGGCCTGGGGCTCCGTGCAAGATCTCACCTCGTGGAGTTGCAATGATCATGAGAACGGTGAGGAATCAGCCCAGAATTACTCGGGAGGATCTTGTCAATGATCTCAAGGCAGCTGGGACCATAGTCACCAAGAAAACAATTGGTAACACTACGCCGTGAAGGACTGAAATCCTGCAGCGCCCGCAAGGTCCCCCTGCTCAAGAAAGCACATATACATGCCCATCTGAAGTTTGCCAATGAACATCTGAATGATTCAGAGGACAACTGGTGAAAGTGTTGTGGTCAGATGAGACCAAAATAGAGCTCTTTGGCATCAACTCAACTCGCCGTGTTTGGAGGAGGAGGAATGCTGCCTATGGCCCCAAGAACACCATCTCCACCGTCAAACATGGAGGTGGAAACCTTATGCTTTGGGGGTGTTTTTCTGCTAAGGGGACAGGACAACTTCACTGCATCAAAGGGACGATGGACGGGGCCATGTACCGTCAAATCTTGGGTGAGAACCTCCTTCCCTCAGCCAGAGCATTGAAAATGGGTTGTGGATGGGTGTTTCAGCATGACAATGACCCAAAACACACGGCCAAGGCAACAAAGGATTGGCTCAAGAAGAAGCACATTAAGGTCCTAGAGTGGCCTAGCCAGTCCCCCGACCTTAATCCCATAGAAAATCTGTGGAGGGAGCTGAAGGTTCGAGTTGCCAAACGTTAGCCTCAACCTTAATTACTTGGAGAAGATCTGCAAAGAGGAGTGGGACAAAATCCCTCCTGAGATGTGTGCAAACCTGGTGGCCAACGACAAGAAACGCCTGACCTCTGTGATTGCCAACAAGGTTTTTCCCACCAAGTACTTAGTCATGTTTTGGAGAGGGGTGAAATACTTATTTCCCTCATTAAAATGCAAATCATTTTATAACATTTTTGACATGCGTTCTTCTGGATTTTTTGTTGTTATTCTGTCTCTCACTGTTCAAATAAACCTACCATTAAAATTATAGACTGATCATTTCTTTGTCAGTGGGCAAACGTACAAAATCAGCAGGGGATAAAATACTTTTTTCCCTCACTGTATAATATATATATGTAAACTCAGCAAAAAAATGAACGTCCTCTCACTGTATTTGTATGAACATAACAAGATTCAACAACTGAGACATGAACTGAACAAGTTCCACAGACATGTGACTAACAGAAATGGAGTAATGTGTCCCTGAACAAAGTAACAGTATCTCACTGTGGCCACCAGCTGCAGTAAGTACTGCAGTGCATCTCCTCCTCATGGACTGCACCAGATTTGACAGTTCTTGCTGTGAGATGTTACCCCACTCTTCCACCAAGGCACCTGCAAGTTCCCGGACAATTCTGGGGGGGAATGGCCCTAGCCCTCACCCTCCGATCCAACAGGTCCCAGACATGCTCAATGGGATTGAGATCCAGGCTCTTCGCTGACCATGGCAGAACACTGACATTCCTGTCTTGCAGGAAATCACGCACAGAACGAGCAGTATGGCTGGTGGCATTGTCATGCTGGAGGGTCATGTCAGGATGAGCCTGCAGGAAGGGTACCACATGAGAGAGGAGGATGTCTTCTCTGTAACGCACAGCATTGAGATTGCCTGCAATGACAACAAGCTCAGTCCGATGATGCTGTGACACACCGCCCCAAACCATGACGCACCCTCCACCTCCAAATCGATCCCGCTCCAGAGTACAGGCCTCGGTGTAACGCTCATTCCTTCGATGATAAACGTGAATCCGACCATCACCCCTGGTGAACCAAAACCGCAACACGTCAGTGAAGAGCACTTTTTGCCAGTCCTGTCTGGTCCAGTGACGGTGGGTTTGTGCCCGTAGGCGACGTTGTTGCCGGTGATGTCTGGTGAGGACCTGCCTTACAACAGGCCTACAAGCCCTCAGTCCAACCTCTCTCAGCCTATTGTGGACAGTTGGAGCACTGATGGAGGGATTGTGCGTTCCTGGTGTAATTCGGGCAGTTGTTGTTGCCATCCGGTACCTGTCCCGCAGGTGTGATGTTCGGCTGTACCGATCCTGTGCAGGTGTTGTTATATGTGGTGTGCCACTGCGAGGACGATCAGCTGTCCGTCCTGTCTTCCTGTAGCGCTGTCTTAGGCGTCTCGAAGTACGGACATGCAATTTATTGCCCTGGCCACATCTGCAGTCCTCATGCCTCCTTGCAGCATGCCTAAGGCATGTTCACGCAAATGAGCAGGGACCCTGGGCATCTTTCTTTTGGTGTTTTTCAGAGTCAGTAGAAAGGCCTCTTTTAGTGTCCTAATGTTCATGAATTGTTTATGATTCATTGAACAAGCATGGGAAACAGTGTTTAAACCCTTTACAATGAAGATCTGTTAAGTTATTTGGATTTTTACGAGTTATCTTTGAAAGACAGGGTCCTGAAAAAGGGCCGTTTGTTTTTTTGCTGAGTTTATATGTGTGTGCGTGCGTGCATTCTGATTGATCCCTTGACTTTTTCCACATTTTGTTATTTACGGCCTTATTCTAAAATGTATTAAATAAAATAAAAATCATCAGCAATCTACATCCAATACCCCATAATGACAAAGCGAAAACAAGTTTAGACATTTTTGAAAATGTATTCAAAATGGAAAAAAATACCTTATTTACATAAGTTTTCAGACCCTTTGCTATGAGACTCGAAATTGAGCCCAGGTGCATTCTGTTTCCAATGATCATCCTTGAGATGTTTATACAACTTGATTGGAGTCTACCTGTGGTAAATTCACACACCAGTCTATATAAGGTCCCACCGTTGACAGTGCATGTCAGAGCAAAAACCAAGCCATGAAGTCGAAGGAATTGTCCGTAGAGCTCCGAGACCACATTGTGTTGAGGCACAGTTCTGGGGAAGGGTACCAAAAAAATTCAGCAGTATTGAAGGTTCCAAGAACACAGTGGCCTCCATCATTCTTAAATAGAATAAGTTTGGAACCACCTATACTCTTCATAGAGGTGACCGCCCGCCCAAACTGAGCAATCGGGGGAGAGGGGCCGTGGTCAGGGAGGTGACCAAGAACCCGATGGTCACTCTGACAGAGCTCTAGAGTTCCTCTGTGGAGATGGGAGAAACTTCCAGAAGGACAACCATCTCTGCAGCACTCCACCAATCAGGCCTTTATGGTAGCCGGTGCAGTATGCTCCATTACTACACTTATTCTTCCAATGACCAACGGCCCCACATCTAAAACAGGAATCTATCGCCCTACACTTTGATGTTTTTTCGCAACGTTTCCCTCCCTGTTTCTTTGTCTTACCTTGGTCATTGAAACCACTGTTTTTGACTTTCACTGTGACTGTATTAACCCCTTGCATAACTGGGAAATGAGCGGAGTTAGATTCCACTCTCAAAGCATCCTGCTCTATTTCATCCATATTCGAGCTGATTTGGTAGAATGCTTGTGCGCCTCTTTCAGGGCTGGTATGGCTTTTTTAAACTGTTCTTCTCTAGCCCCGCTTTACAGAGAGAATCGGGGGCCGCCGGTCGCAAATTCAAGAGTTATTATTCCGAAGCCTCTCCCGACGGTGTCCAGAGTATTTCGATTTCCTCACGCCCGGCTCTAATACACGCCTTCTATTAACTACTTTCCAAGGTAGCGATACCCACTTCCCCGGAGAGTAGTTATGGTATTTGTGCCTATTAATTGGTCACGGCACCTAATACCTTGTATTAGAACCACTACTATAGAGTCTGCAAATGTATTACTGGAGAATACGGGTGACATAATGTATTTTTCCCATGTTACCCCTCAAATATCACTGTTGTTGACAACACACATTACGAAAATTATTCAGTTGTCTTCCTATTTCCACATAATCTGTCACTGTTCCCTGCCCCAATAGGGAATTAACCAACCTCTCTCCTTATTGCTACTGCTAATACACTCGAATCATGTTCAAACATTATGTCACGCTCTGACCTAGGAGAGCTGTGTTTTTCTGTTTAGTTAAGTCAGGGTGTGATAGATGGGTGGGCATTTTTTGTTTTCTATGTTTTGGCCAGGTATGGTTTCCAATCAGAGGCAGCTGTCTATCGTTGTCTCTGATTGGAAGCCATACTTAGGCAGCCTGTTTTTCATGTGTTGGTGTGGGTAGTTTTCCATTTTGCTGTCGTTTTGTTGTTTTTGTTTAACTGTTATCATTAAAGTAAAGTATGAGCACTCTACACGGCGTGCCTTGGTCCCCTTTATACGACCCTCGTTACAGAACTACCCACCATGATTGGATCAAGCGGCGTGCCCGGGCAGAAATGGACACCTGGTCAAGTGAGGAGTGGATAGAAAGGAGAAACTTGACTTGGGGGCAAGTAATAGAGAGATATCGGAGCCTACGGGGAAGAACCGGAGGCAGCCCCCAAAAAATTGGCTGGGCCAGGACTGAGACCTGAGCCAACTCCCCGTGCTTATTGTGGTGAGCATGTGCCTGTCTCTCGCGCTCTTTCTCCGGTGCGCTTCCGTAGCCGAGTACGTCCTGTGCCTGCTCCTCGCGCTCTCCCTCCAGTGCGCCTCCATAATCCAGTACGTCCTGTGCCTGCTCCTCGCGCTCTCCCTCCAGTGCGCCTCCATAATCCAGTACGTCCTGTGCCTGCCCCTCGCACTCTCCCTCCAGTTCGCCTCCATAGCCCAGTACGGCCGGTGCCTGCTTTGAGCACTCGGTCCTCAGTGCGTCTTCCTAGCCCAGTGAGACCTGTTTCAGCTCCACGATCTAAGCCTCCAGTGATAAGCGATGGTCCGAAGCCTATAGAGATGATCCATGGCACGAAGCCTCTAGTGATGATCCATGGCCCGGAGCCTGTAGGGATGTTCCATGGCATGAAGCCTCTAGAGGTAATCCATGGCCCGGAGCCTGTAGAAATAATCCTTGGCAAAAAGCCTGGAGGGATTATAAATGGTCCGGAGCCTGTAGGGATAAACCATGGCACGAAGCCTGTAGGAATAATCCGTGGCCCAGCACCTGTAGAGATCCATGGTATGAAGCCTCCTGTGATGATCCATGGCGCGGAACCTGTAGAGATGATCCATGGCATGGAGCCAGCAGCAACGGTCACTAGTCCGGAACCGATAATGACGCTTCCCAGTCCGGAGCCTCCGGCGACGCTCCCCAGTCCGGAGCCTCCGGCGACGGTCCGCAGCCCGGAGCCTCCGGCGATGACCCGCGGTCTGGTTCCTCCGGACACACAGAAGTGGGGGGATCAGTGGGCGGGGGGGGTTCTACGCCCGGAACCAGAGCCTCCGCCAAATATGGATGCCCACCCAGACCCTCCCCAATAGGTTCAGGTTTGCGGGGGGGGGGGTGTATTGTCACGCTCTGACCTAGGAGAGCTGTGTATTTCTGTTTAGTTAGGTCAGGGTGTGATAGATGGGTGGGCATTCTATGTTTTTTGTTTTCTATGTTTTGGCCAGGTATGGTTTCCAATCAGAGGCAGCTGTCTATCGTTGTCTCTGATTGGAAGCCATACTTAGGCAGCCTGTTTTTCCTGTGTTGGTGTGGGTAGTTGTTTTGTGAGTATCACCTGACGGAACTGTTGGCTGTTGTTTTGTTTAACTGTTATCATTAAAGTATGAGCACTCTACATGCCGCGCGTTGGTCCCCTTTATACGACCCTCGTTACACATCAGTTGAATATCTTTTTTTACATTTTCTAACCATGGATGGGGCTCTCCTCCAGGGCTTACAGGCAACCTTTTATCACTATCCACATACTCTACAGCCTCACTGCCACTGTGGCTGGCACCTTCATCCCTCTTACAGATCTCGCAGGGGAATACCCCCAATAGGGACCTATCCTATACGGAACTTACCCTACACTGTAATGTCACTCATGGAACCTACCCTACACCATAATGTCATTCATGGATCTCGGGACCTATCCTTAAAGGAACCTACCGTACTAGTACACAAGCATAACAATTTATTCATACACACTCTCTACGGCCTTACGGTCACCACGTCTGGGACTTTCACTCCCCCTTTACGGGTCTAGTAGAGAACCAACCCCACTTGGGATTTACCCCCTAAGACTTACCCTCTGCAGGTACCAGCCTGCTCTGGCTTACTTCTGGGACTTAGCCTAAAGCTATGACCGGTCGTAATACAATGGGACTGCTGGATATGCTCAGGCTTTCTAGGTCCATATCCTATAATTGGTTCAGCCTACGGCAACTTCAGGAGAGTAGAAAGCCAGCAGGAGCGGGAGGGGGATGGTCAGGTTAATACGTTTTATTTTTCTTCTGGTTATCTTGATCTCTTGCTCCCTCTTGAGTCATTTGTGTCTTATTTAATCAAACAGTTCACTTAAATCGTCAAGACAAGCATCTTATATTATTTTATTAATATCTATAAATGAAAAAATACATGTTTTAAAATGTAGACAAATCTATTAGTTCGAAAGAACAGATGACTTTCGGTCTACTAGGATTTGTTTTAGTCGGGGACAGTCCTAAGCTGCATCCAGTGCTATTTTATTAGACATTGACTTGCTGTTGCAGTGTTCTGAGTCTCAACCTTGTTTTTGTGCTGTTTTGCAGATGGCAGTGTATCTTCCAGCTGAGAATATGGAACAAAATGGCCAGGTTTTGGAATAAATTCTTCTTCGCCATGATCATAATCCTTATAGTCCTCTTCCTCGGTAAACTGATGCCAAAAAGTGTTGTTTAATTTACTCACAGATCATGACAATCTCTCACCTGAGATCTTACAATCTCATGCAATACTTTTGCAATCTCAATGTCTTACCATGTTTAACCATGTCGTACCACACCTGCACACCCTCCTGTAGATGCTTTGCGTGAGGTGAGGAAGTATTCGGGCGCGGGAAACAGCAAGGATGCTAATCTGCATCCCAACATGTTTGACCACCTCCACATGAAGCTGTTCAGAGCCCAGAGGAACCTCTACATCTCTGGCTTTACCCTCTTCCTCTGGCTGTAAGTCCTGGATCTGTCTGTCCATCACTCACACATCGACATACTGAGTCCTTACTGTGTCGTCATCACATTGAGATGGATACTGGTGAAAACCAGCCAGAGCATGGATAGTCATAGAGATTTCTTAATTCATTACAATGACCATAACACTCCGGTCGTTTTCAGTAGGGCACACCGTAGCAAAATGTTTATCAACGGAAAACAAAACATTTGTTCAGAAGGACAAGTTCAGATGGCAGCTGAAGTATTGAGCATAATCTGTGTGTGTTGTTTCCCTACAGAGTGCTGAGGCGGGTGATCACTCTGATCAACCAGCTGGCAATGGAGTCTGGCACCACGGCCTCTCTGCAGACCAAGGCAGAGTGTGCCAACCAAACTGCCAAGAAATACATGGAGGACAACGAGCTATTGAAGCAGGTAACGTCATACCCAGTATCACTGCCCTTTCCGCTCCTGAGCCCGTATTTAAAAGGATCTCAAAAAGAAGAGGAGCGCTGATCTTGGATAATGCCCCCCTTGTTCATGAAAACGTATTCATGTTGATCTAAAAGGTGAAACTGATGCTATATCAGAACTCCTACTCAGAGATGTGGGCCTTCAATCCACACTAAAAGAAACTAAACTCATTTTGGTACTGCATATGGTTGAGAAGTATGGTAAGTGGTTCATGTTTGTTAATGTTTACCTGTGTTTGTTTCAGACTCTGATGTATGGGAAGGGGGACAAGGCCACAGCGGAGGGAAACGAGCTGCTGAGGTCAGAGATGGAGAAACTGAGAGGAGAACTGAAGGGCTCAGAGGAAGGTGAAGACACACACACACACAATACTTTTGTGACAAAGACGGAATAATAGAACCACAAATCCAATAATATTTCAAATAAGTGATCTACAATAACCAACCAAATGAAATCGGACTAATGATAATAAAACAAACATGGGCTTCAATTACTGTTCGAGAATGTGCACTCATAATGTGCACTCATAACCCATAGCATGTCCATAGCATGACCCATAGGCATGTCACCTTGTAGATAGATTGGAGGATATGCATGGGAATTGGATGATAATGGGAATGCTTTGTGGTTAATGTTTTCCCTAGCCTTGGAAAAGTCCCAATCCGAGATGGAAGCTATGAAGAAACAATCCGATGGACTGACCAAAGAATACGACCGACTGCTGAAAGAACACCAGGTAACCCCAGACTTTCTCGTACATACAGTATCTGCACTTAGCCTACAGTGCCTTCAGAAAGTATTCACACCCCTTGAATTTATCCAAATGTTGTTACATTTCGCCAATAGCCTACACACACTACCCCATAATGTCAAAGTGGAATCATGTTTTTTTGAAAATTGCCGAAATGTCTTGAGTCAATAGGTATTCAACCCCTTTTGTTATGGCAAGCCTAAATAAGTTCAGGGGTAGTGATGGTGAATGTTCCTGAGCGGCCAAGTTAGTTTTGACTTAAATCTACGGCAAGACTTGAAAATTGTTGTCGAGCAATGTTCAACAACCAATTTGACAGAGCTTTAAGAGTTTCGAAAAGCATAATGGGAAAATACTTCTCAATCCAGGTGTGGAAAACTCTTAGATTTACCCATAAAGACACTCAGCTGTAATCGCTACCGAAGGTGCTTCTACAAAGTATTGACTCAGGGGTGTGAATACTCATGTAAATTAGATATTTCTGTATTTCATTTTCAACAAATAGTGCCAAAAAATGCAACTTTTTTTTCACTGTCATTATGGGGTATTGTGTATAGATGGGTGAGGGGGGGAAAAAAATATTTAATCCATTTTGAATTTAGGCTGTATCACAACAATGTGAAATAAATCAAGAGGAATGAATAGTTTCTGAAGGCACTGTATATATTTGATATTACTGCTCACCCTCTCTTGTTCAAAGCTGTATATTACTACCCTGCTCAAATGTAGACAGAATACTACAGCTCTGACTTTAGTACTACTACTGTACATTTACATCTACCACTTCAGATACACTGTATATACTCTTTATTTTTCCAGAATCTTCAAGAGAGTGGAGATAAAAAGGATGATTGATCGGGCTTATGACTACAGCGGTCAGAACGTTTACAGATTGTACCAAGAAACCAGAAATACTGTCACGCACGCTATCACTTTCCTTTGACATACTGAAGCACTGTGCATGATGTCATCAAAATACTCCTCCAAAGCCTCACTGAGCCGCCAAACCTCAGATAAAAAGCACCTGAGCACGTTTGTAATAGAATAGCTACTAGACCGGCCTAGAAATAGTGTTTCTATTATTTGCTGGCTTTTGGAGAATGGATGGCAGTACAAGCTTCAGATTACAGTGGTTGTCTACTGTGAATATATTTTTGATGTAATGGGCTTGCTATGTAGTTTTCTTTCCTGTATATCGCAAGAGCACCACCGTTGCAGTCATCTTTTTTTCTTTTTGACCTAAACAGCAATGCATATTACAGATTGAGTTGTATGTGTTTTGTAAAACAAAATTAGCATTGAGTTCATAGGGGTAGAGAAGCTATATTGAGTCATTTTTGTTGTTGAATATTTGATGTCAATGTTGAAGTTCTGTTTTCATTCCTCTTAGATGTGGAGAGTTTGTGAATATCAAACAGGGTCACAGTCATGATTTTCTGTTTTGGAATAAGGATACTGAAATGGAAAAGTCTGAGGAAATTCATATTTCCTCTTCTCACTCTGACTCCCTGTATTGACTGTCCCAGCCCAGGGTTGGGTAGGGTAGGGTAGACCGAGTCAGCACTTGGAGTGGAAGTGATAATTGACCAACAAATCTTCCTCTAGCCCCCATCCCCTAAGTACTTATCTCCTATAAGGCCCCAGTACTGTACTGTACACCCCCCAGTACTGTACATTACATTCCAATACTAGGGAACAGTAGCTTCCCTGACAGAATAAGTGCCTTTCAGACCACTGTAGATATGTTTTCTCAAAGTTGTTTTTCGTGCGAAAAATTATTTTAAAAAATGTTGGTATGTAGAGACAATTTTTCCAACATGTTATCCCGTATTAAAAATGTTTTACTGTTGTATTACATTTACAAGATATTCGCATTGTTTAATCTAATAAATACAACTATATACATTGATTTGTTTTTATGCGAGTGAGAAATGCCATGCAATTAATTTGTTGCACACAACAAAGTGATTCAAAATAAAAATGTTCCTTGGTATCCCAGTTATTTGAAATATTCACCTGTATAATATAAAGTTGGTGTTTATTCACCAACTTTAGGAACAAACTTGATATGACCTGAGAATAGACCATGATGCTTTTGTTGTGAGGTTTTGGCACATTAAGGGCTCTATTCAATCTGTATTGCAGAAATTCAGCGTTAGTGTGATCAAGATATAAAGGCAGTATTCCAACGTCAGCGGAGACTGCATTCACGGTAAACGCTGCATATGTCGGATCGATCGGAAAATGACCTTTACATTTATATCGTGCATTTGTAATGCTTCAGCGATGCAGATTAAATAGAGCCCTAAAACTTTCAAACATACGTACACAACGTATACACAAACAGACACGCAGATAGACTGACCGATAAATTAAGTGCATTTGCTTTACTTCTCCTAATGAATATGGCACCTGCAGTGGATAGTCACTGATGGTAGAACTTTATAAACTGGGTGGTTTGAGCCCTGAATGCTGTTTGGCTGACAGCCGTGGTATATTTAAGTGATAATGCCCTCGAAGCCGTTGTTTGGAGGATATATTGGCATGGGTGTTGTTAGGCCCGAGACGAAAATGTTGTTTTGATTAATTTATTCATACTATTTCATCCTTCCAGGAGATATTGTTCCGAAACAAATCTAGGGTTGTATTGGTTCGGTTGCCAGAGACGCGACCCAGTCATTGTCTTTTTGTTCTGTATCTATGGACACAACCCAGTCGTTCGTTCTAAATGTTCCATTGCCATACTGGCTGGCAACGTTCTTATCCCTTGCTTGCTAGCTAGCCAACTACGGTTAACTTACAGTCAAGTTAAACAGTGTAGATAGAATAAATACAGTAGCTGCATTTGTTTAAGCTGTTTTCTAGTGACATTTATTTGGATACATCCATAACAATGAGCTAATGAGGCACAATTTTGCCTGGCCATAGAAAATGTGTTATCTTGTTAGGACACTGTTGTTCAGAGGAGCTAACTTAGCCAACATCACAGTGTCGTGACTTTACTTTAATTAATCTGATTTATTTATTTAATCCACTAACTATGTTTAATTGTTACCCGATTTAAATGAATCATGTAACAACTCATTAGGATTTGGGGCACCACGGAAGAGGTTGTTTAAAGAGTTACCATCTCCTGAATTAAACTCTATAAGGTGTATATCTATTACATCAATAAACAGTCACCTTATTAATCATTACCTCTTGTAAAATTATTCTGACCAGTCGTACACAAATTGGTTTAATTATTTATTCACTAGCTAACCATATGATAACACAGAATAAACATACACCTTTACGTGAGACAAAGGTCCCTAGTGGACTGACAAAATATGGCAGCTTGTTACGACAGATGGGGGGGAGAAAGGCACACTTTTCGTCAAGACATTTCAGAAATATTCTCACAGTAGCCTTAATCATACAGATTGCCCACGAACCACCGCTCATTTGGAGTAAGAAATCATGAATGTGTTTACGTGTGAATTGCCTTTATTCATTGTCTATTGTTGGGTTCTGAGAGTATGAAATATACTTATTCATGTCACTGAGGGAGAGAGGGTAATGTATAATGTTTACATTATGTCAGGATATGTTGTTGTTAACCATTAGGGATCCTCTGGGAGGAGAAGAGAAACAGTCTGGTACCAGTCACCATGACCGCCGTGAGTTGTGGAGGAGTGAGCACTTTGGGGCAGAGGTCAGGTCAGATGAAGTGAGGAGGAACAGATATCACTAAGGTTCTGTCTAGCAACAGAGATGCATTGGCTGTTCGGATGTGTAGGAGGAGACTCAGCATAGGAGAAAGGGTTAAATATCAATGCTTGTCTGAATATGTATTTTGTCTGTTCAGCTGTTCAATCCTTTAAGGTGAATAAACTTGGTTGAAGCTTTATAGTGTCCGTTGAGTTCTTACTCTGATATTTAGAACCTAACAGTTGGCTTTGTCGACAGGATTCACCACGATTTTTAATCGAACCAAAGAGTCCAGATCAGTGGAACAGGAGCCGGCACAACAAATAAGGTAGGCATAGTTCCTACACCTGTTACCGCTCATTTTGACATCTTGGGGAGATGAGAACTGTAGGCTGAACAATAATAGAATACGGACCTAAAAAGCCTGAGCTTATTCAGTAGTCCCATTGTGTAATGACCGGTCGTAGCTTTGTGGTATATGGTAAGTCCCGGAAGGTTGGTACCTGTAGAGGGTAAGTCTTAGGGGGTAAATCCCAAGTGGGTTGGTTCCTGCTAGTACCATAAAGTATAGGGTAAGTCCCAGAAGGTAAGCTTGAGCAGGCAACCCGAGTGGGTTGGTTCCTGTGAGTACTACAAGAATAGGGTGCGTTCCGGAAGGTAAGCCCGAGCAGGTTAGTACCTGCAAAGGGTAAGTCCTAGGGGGTAAGACCCGGTGGGGATGGTTCCCTGCTAAACCTGTAACGAGAGGGTGAAAGTCTCAGCTGCAGTGGCCATGAGGCAGTATAGTGTGTGTGTGTGTGTGTGTGTGTGTGTGTGTGTGTGTGTGTGTGGATGGATAAAGTGTCATGCTTGTCTACTAGGATAAAAGGTTGCCTATATATTCTGAAGGAGAGCCACATTCAGAGTTAAAAGAAAAGATATTCGAACGCTGTTAGATTTGGGTGTATTAGCCATAGCAATAAAGAGAGGTTGGTTTTATGCCCTGTTGGGGCGGGGAACCGTGACAAATTATGTGGAAATAGGAAGACAACTGAATCATTTTGGTAATGTGTGTTGTCAACAACAGTGATATTTGAGGCTTAACACTGGAATAAGACGTTAGGTCATCCGTATTCTCCAGTAATACATTTGCAGACTATAGTAGTGGTTCTAATACAAGGTATTAGGTGCCGTGACCAATTAAAGGCACAAATACCATAACTACTCTCCAGGGAAGTGGGTAGCGCTACCTTGGAAAATAGTTAATAGAAGGTGTGTATTATAGACGGGAGTGAAGAAATCTAAAACACCCTGGACATCGTCGGGAGAGGTTTGGGAATAATAACTCTTGATATGGCGACAGACGGTCCCGATTCTCCCTGTAAAGCCAGGCTAGAGGATTTTAATAAAGTCATGGAGGTGCTGAAAGAAGCACACACGCATTCTACCAGTTCGGCTCGAATATGGGAACAATTGAGCAAACTGGATAAAATTGGGCAGCATTTCCCTGCTGACGGAAAATTCCAATCAAATTAAGAACTCAGAGATGATGTTGTGGTATGGCACAATGACATCAATGAGAAATCGCAAGCTCAATATACAAGTGTTTTGATGTCGGCGTTTTATTACCAGAAGAGTATAACTGATAAAAACGAAATTAGTAGATGTACTCAGCTGCAAAAAGACTGGGTACGTGAGTACATTGATAGAATTTCTACGTTGGCTTTGATCAAAAGGGCAATTGCGGGGATAGTGGATGAAATAGAGCAGAATGCTTTGAGAGTGGAATATAACTCTGTTCACTTCGCATACGTGCGAGGTTAATACTGCCACAGTGGAAGTCATTAACAGTGGTCTCAATGGCCAAGGTAGGACAAAGATACAGAGAGGAAAGGGTAGCGAACCAGTGCGAAAGGCAGAGGGGGTTAGCTCCTTGTTTTAGATGTGGGTTTATTGGTCATTGTAAGAATGAGTGTAGAGTGGTCATGGAGCCTACTTCACCCACTGCATTATGGGGGGATGCTGCAATGCAAGCCTTTGCATCATTGTCAAAACAACAGCAGCATATACTCCTGAAAGTAGCGAGACAGGAAACTTTCACATAGCGGTGTATGGCCTCAGTTAGATCAATAGTGGTTCATAGAGATTACAGTTTGTATGTGAAGGGAGACGGAGACCACGTTTTACACAACTTTTTAATAGATGCCAGGGATCAAATATCGCTGATTCCTTATGATGAAAAATTGGCTAAATTTGCCAAAGAAAAAAGTATGTTGGGTTAAAGAATCTAGGCGAAGTGCCAAGGGTATGGATTCTAAAGAGGTAACAAATTAAAATTATCTATCGAAAACACTCCTCACAAACTCAGAAAACCATGGGTTTTTCTTTTATCTCATGAGACATTTTATATCGTTTTATTCTGAAATAGATTTACCTTTTATGTCATCTTTTTCTGAAATAGATTTATAGAATTGTAACGGCTGTCGTGGTGAATGGATGACCAAAACGCAGACGGGATGTGAATGCTCATCTTTCTATTTAATTAGAATAAAATGAACACAAAAAAAACAAGAAACAATAGACCGCCAGGAACAGTTAGCAGGCTAACATAAAGCAGTGCTAAAACAACAACCCACAAACCCCAGGTGAAAAACACACTCCTAATATATGACTCCCAATCAGGAACAACGATATCCAGCTGTTCCTGATCAGGAGTCACAAGACTAACACAGAAACAGACATACTAGAAAACACATATAGACTTCTTCTGCCACGTCCTGACCAAAATACTACACAACTACTCCCTCTGCTTGTCAGGACGTGACAAGACTGGACGAGGGGGAGGAGGGGTCACGAGAAATTAGCATTGGGGTTGCCAAACCTAAAATTTATTTTACATTTTTTGAGTTGTGGTGCGGTGGTTATCGAGAATCATGGGGGAAAATGTTAGACTCGCTGGCAAGATAATGTCGCCATGTCTAAGGGTAGTACATGCTAAATAAAGCATTCATAAACAAGGGTCTGGATTAAAACAAATGTTTCATGATTGGAGTAAGGACAGTGGATTTACCATTATCATGTTTGGTTTATAATTAATACTTTTGGATTGCTGATTAAGATGTAGCATAGTGAATGTTAACGAAATGTACACTTTTTTTCCAGAAGGGTGGGTTTCATTATCTCGCTATGGAATGTTCCCCGAGACTGTGGTCTTGGGGAGAGCAGTTCGTGATATGTCAGTTTTAAGTATAAACGTATCTGGATTAGGTCATAAATGGACTTCCCAGATAAGTAAGGCCTGTTCATGTGTGTGTTTTTGACCTACGGTTTACCACACACACACCAGCACGCACACACAACTTACTGGTTATGAATATGGGTTAGTGATGTTAATACCCTGGGATTTATTGTGTGGGGTCTTCTCAATTTGGTTTTAAATTGGGTATGCAGAATGATGGAAATGTTTGAAATGTTTATAAATGTATCTGAAGGACAGGGAAAGAAAAGGGAAAGGAAATGTTTAATGGTGTTGAATGACCTGGGTTCTGACTTTCTGGTGAGGCCTGATCAATCTCACTAGAAATGATCTAGACAGGTGGGATTTAATTATACTATGAATGAGATACACCAGTGTCTAGTCTATTTTACCATTACCTTATGGGATACCATTATTTTCTTATGGAGTTATCAAGAGTTGTAATTCTAAGTTGATTGGTTATTCGAATTTGTTTATTTTTGATTAACATGCAGTGTTGTTTGTTTTTGAATCACTATGTGAATCGTGTTCAAAGTGGAAATGACCAATTCCCTGGGGCCCTGGTCCTTGGGTAAATACACACATGTATTTTGTTCAGTCTGCATATAGAAGGAAAAATGTATGCTAATAATGTCACTTCCTGACCAGTAAAAGAGGTTTGTTATTGTAGTTTGGGCAGGGGGTGTTTGTTTAGAGTGTTTCGGGGTATGTTCTTGTTAGCTATTTTTATGTTAGTTCTAGTATGTCTATTTCTATGTGGTGTTATTGGGTTGACCTTCAATTGGAAGCAGCTGCTCCTCGTTGCTTCTTATTGAAGGTCCTATTTAAGAGGGGTGGTTTTTTTCTATGGGATTTGTGGGTAGTTGTTTAGTGTTTGTTGCACCTGACAAGACTGTTTTCGTCTTTCTGTTTGTTCAGTGTTAATTTTTGTTTATTAGAGAAGATAATGAGCATTCACATTCCCGCTGCGTTTTGGTCCAATTCATACGACGCCTGTGACAAATAAGGGTTGACAGTTACTCCAAATGGGTGGAGATTTGTGTATTGCTGATTTCATTTTTGTCTTTGTTCGATATACATTTCACCAGATTGGGTGAGCTGGATTGTTGGGATTTTCCCTGATAGGTTAGAGTTTGAAAACGGTTTCAACAGTAACAGTATGTTGTTATGTTCTTTGACATTTGTCTTAGAGATAATGGTATTAAGAAAATTGTGAATGTAATAATTTGTCATATGCTTGTCTGGATTTCCTGAATCAGAAATTAACTGAACTAAACTTTTTTCTGATCTGTCCTCTCTTGAGGTTATCATGGTTTGTGTCTTAATGCATGGTAGGAATAATTTGACCACAAACAGTGTGTGTGAACCTCAAAACCCTCCCAAACCGGCTGAAGAAAGAGTGACAAAGGCGTTCAATGCGACAGTGACTTTTAACACTTCTATCTGAAGTGCGCCATGAGTCCTGAGACCGTGCATGTGAAGTTAGCATGGAGAAAGATCACATTCAAACTTTTCTCATGCTGCTGGTGTACTGGTGGGAGAAATGGACCAGACAGAATGGTGGTGGCGGCTCAGGTGAGACTCGTGTACGTGGGAAAAACTGAGTTATTTATTTGGATATTGAAATCGGGGCATTATCAAGGGCCATCAAATGTGACAGGCAAGAGTTACATATGTGCCGTTGGGAAGATGAACTGTAACTCTATCTGAAGAAGAACCAATGAAAATACTCTAGAAGGATAAGGGCCGGGAGAAGGGGGAGATGGACAACCGTGCCCGTAATTGTTTAATTGGGGTATTAGGTTTATTGAGGAAGGTCTACACACAGCGAAATTTATAGCAATTTAGACTAAGAATGCGTTGAAATACCAGTCTTTCATTACCATGTCACTCGCGACAAGGAAACAGGGACAAATGGGGGTTGTAGTGAGAAGAGTTATTACCGGTAATATCTGTTCCCGTTTATAAATGTAAATTCTAACCGGGATGATGTGTGCTAGGTTGAGAAGCTTGAATTCGAGTGGTAGACTCAAAGTAAAGCACTAAGGACTGTCATTCTAAGTTTGGGTTGGATAATTTATACATAATTTTAATTATGATTTGGACAAAGCGAGAGAGAGTGCTACCCTCAAACTGTGAGGGGTGGGTGCAATGCTCAAATTTATTGGGCCTAGGGAGGGTTTCTCTCTCTAGAAACCTTATCTCTAAGTGTCCTCTGAGAGGGAGGTTATTAGAGAACTCACTGGATGATAGCTGGAGTCAACCATGAAGGGATTTTTGTTTTATAATGTCATCATAATCCTAATGTTAAAGCATATCAATACATACGGATTGCTGGATGATACGGTACAATTAATTGCATAAAATGCTCATAGTCTGTGTCTTGCGTTATTAAGACCCAAGGATGAAAATGAAGGAGACGGGCATGGAGACCAGCATCACATGGGCATAGAACGGAGCAGATGGACGGTTCTCTCCCCAGTTTTAGTCGCATCAATGGTGGTGTGAAATGATTAAACATGTACTTTCTCTCTTCCCTGTTCAAGTCAATATGTTCTTAGGTGTCGTGGAACATAAGTGACCATTGTTCCAAAGGAGGGATTGGTGAATATTGACTAATTAATTTGAGAATGTTTTAGTATTTTTATAACTTTAGAAGTGTAATAGGAGTAGTGACTATTGTGTTATGGGTTAGATGGAATGATATGTGTAAATGTATCTGTAGCAGGAGGTGAGGTACACATGAGGTCTGTGTTTGAGACAGAATGTTTACATAAGGCTGTTAAGTGGGATGGAATGTGATTAGAGTGGAGATCAGTGGGGGCTCATAAACTAAGGTTGGGTGATAGTCTCTGGGGATGATACCACTCTGTGTGTATTGTTACAGGTGATAGCTCGTAGGAGAGGGAGGACAGCTAACTGTGCACAATATAGGGACTATTATGAAGATAAATTGAACATTTCACGTACCCACATCATGGTGAAAGTAGCAGAGATAGTGTTGGCATTTCAGACACTTATCAACTTTCGGGAAACCTGTGACTCAGAGTTTTGTTAGGTTGGATATTCTTCCAACATCATTCATCTCTGCCCCATTTATAACAGCCAGCAAACACTTGACAGATTCCATAAAGTAGTACAGGATGGCAACAACTGCCTGAGTTACACCAGGAATGCGCAATCCCTCCAGTCAGTGCTCAGACTTTCCACAAGAGTCTGAGAGAGGCTGAACTGAGGGCTTGTAGGAGTTGTAGGGCAGGTCCTCACCAGACATCACCGGCAACAACGTCGCCTATGGGCACAAACCCACCGTCGCTGGACCAGACAGGACTGGCAAAAAGTGCTCTTCACTGACGAGTTGCGGTTTTGGCTCACCAGGGGTGATGGTCGGATTCGCGTTTATCGTCGAAGGAATGAGCGTTACACCGAGGCCTGTACTCTGGAGCAGGATCGATTTGGAGGTGGAGGGTCCATCGTGGTCTGGGCGGTGTGTCACAGCATCATCGGACTGAGCTTGTTGTCATTGCAGGCAATCTCAATGCTGTGCGTTACAGGGAAGACATCCTCCTCCCTCATGTGGTACCCTTCCTGCAGACTCATCCTGACATGACCCTCCAGCATGACAATGCCACCAGCCATACTGCTCGTTCTGTGCGTGATTTCCTGCAAGACAGGAATGTCAGTGTTCTGCCATGGCCAGCGAAGAGCCCGGATCTCAATCCCATTGAGCACGTCTGGGACCTGTTGGATCGGAGGGTGAGGGCTAGGGCCATTCCCCCCAGAAACGTCCAGGAACTTGCAGGTGCCTTGGTGGAAGAGTGGGGTAACATCTCACAGCAAGAACTGGCAAATCTGGTGCAGTCCTTGAGGAGGAGATGCACTGCAGTACTTAATGCAGCTGGTGGCCACACCAGATACTGACTGTTACTTTTGATTTTGACCCCCCTTTGTTCAGGGACACATTATTCAATTTCTGTTAGTCACATGTCTGTGGAACTTGCTCAGTTTATGTCTCAGTTGTTGAATCTTGTTATGTTCATACAAATATTTACACATGTTAAGTTTGCTGAAAATAAACACAGTTGACAGTGAGAGGATGTTTTTTTTTTTTTTGCTGAGTTTATTACTCCAGTGCTAGCCTCTCTACACTGGCTTCCTGTTAAGACTAGGGCTGATTTCAAGGTTTTACTGCTAACCTAAAGGGTTACATGGGCTTTCTCCTAACTATCTCTCCGATTTGGAGACACGCTACGTTCACAAGACACAGGTCTCCTTATTGTCCCTAGAATTTCTAAGCAAACAGCTGGAGGCAGGGCTTTCTCCTATAGAGATAATTTTTTTATGGAATGGTCTGCCTATCCATGTGAGAGACGCAGACTCGTCTCGACCTTTAATTTGGGATAGGTGGGACATTAGTGTCCCACCTGGCCAACATCCGGTGAAATTGCAGAGTGCGAAATTGTAATTAAATTACTATAAATATTAAACTTTCATGAAATCACAAGTACAATACTTCAAAATATAGCTTAACTTGTTGTTAATCCAGCCATGTCAGATTTCAAAAAGGCTTTACGGCGAAAGCAAACCATGCGATTATCTGAGGACAGCGTCCAGCACACAAATGCATAACAAATCCTTTTTAACCAGGGAGTTGCGACACGAAAGTCAGAAATAGCCATATAATATATGCCTTACCTTTGAAGATCTTCTTCTGTTGGCACTCCAAAATGTCCCAGAAACATCACAAATGGTCCTTTTGTTCGATAATGTCCTTTTTTATGTCCCAAAAATGTCAGTTTATTTGGCGCGTTTGATTCAGAAATACACCAGTTTCAACTCGCCCAACATGCCTACAAAGTATCTAATGAATTACCTGTAAACTTGGTCCAAACATTTCAAACAACGTTCCTAATCTTTCCTCAGGTATCCTAAAACGTAAATAATCGATAAAATTTAAGTCGGGATAATCTGTTTTCAATACCGAAGAAAAATACCAGAGAGCGCGCACCTGTGTACGCCCAATAAAAGACTTCAGCTCTTCACAGTGACATGAAAATTTACAGCCGTACTTCCTCATTCCTCAAAAGAAAAACATCAACCAATTTCTAAAGACTGTTGACATCTAGTGGAACTGCAACCAAGGCCCATATACATCAGGATTCCCAATGAAACCTAGTGGAAAACACAATGAGCTCAAAAAAGAAATTCCCTGGATAGATTGTGCTCGGGGTTTCGCCTGCCAAATCAGTTCTGTTATACTCACAGACATTATTCTAACAGTTTTAGAAACTTCGGAGGGTTTTCTATCCAAATCTACTAATTACATGCATATCCTAGCTTCTGAGCCTGAGAAACAGGCAGTTTACTTTTGCCACACTTTTCATCCGGACGTGAAAATACCGCCCCCTATCACAAAGAAGTCAAGTCATTATTGAAGACTCATCAAGACTCATCTCTTTATTGAAGACTCGTCCTATGATTGAGTGTAGTCTGGCATATACTCATGAGGTGCTGACCTGTTGCACCCGCTATAACCACTGTGATTATTATTATTATTTTACCCTGCTGGTCATCTTTGAACGTTTGAACATCTTGGCCATGTATTGTTTGGGCTCCTGAGTGGCGCAGCGGTCTAAGGCACTGCATCTCAGTGCAAGAGGTGTAACTATACTACCTGGTTCATATCCAGGCAGTATCACATCCAGGAGTCCCATAGGGCGGGGCACAATTGGCCCAGCATCGTTGGGGTTTGGCCGGAGTAGGCTGTCATTGTAAATAAGAATTTGTTCTTAACTGACTTGCCTAGTTAAATAAAGGTTAAATAAAATTATATATATATATATATATATATCTTTACCCAGCACATCCAGAAGAGGGTACCCATGCATCTGCATTGTTTGGGGTTTTAGGATAGCACTTTGTGACATCGGCTGATGTAAAAATGGCTTTATAAATACATTTGATTGGTATATCAGACCGTATACCAAGGGTATGACAAAACATTTATTTTTACTTTTTACTGCTTTAATTATGTTGGTAACCAGTTTATAATAGCAATAAGGCACTTTGGGGTTTTGTGGTACATGGCCAATATATCACAGCTAAGGGCTGTTCTTAGACATGACGCAACACTTGTGCCTTATTGCTTAAATATCACAGTGCAGTGGTCCAGTGGATGTGCATTTGATATCTATAATATATCTAAAATGATCTTTTGAGTTATATTTCAATTCATTGTGATGTTACTGTAACTTTCTTGATCGAGATGGATTTCCTACCAGTATGCAATACTGCCTGGTGGCCACTAGGTGCCCTGATCTTATCCACATTCTGATTGTGCCCTTATTTTTAGACAGGTGTAGACGATTAAAAGGAGCACTGTGATCTGATTGTGATCAAATATTACACAGAACATTCTCCAGTGTTATCAACACAGTGTTAACTGTAACACTGGTCAAATCAAATTGTATTTGTCACATGCGCCAAATACAACAGGTATAGACCTTACCGTGAAATGGTTACTTACAAGACATTAACCAACAATGCAGTTCAAGAAAAAGAGTTAAGAAAATATTGACTAAATAAACTACTACTTTCATTTTTTAAATAGAAAGTAACACAATAAAATAACGAGGCTATATACAGGGGGTACCAGTACTGAGTCAATGTGCAGGGTACAGGTTAGTCGAGGTAATTTGTACATGTAGGTAGGGGTAAAGGGACTATGCATAGATAATAACAACGAGTAGCAGCACTGTAAAAACAAAGGCGGGGGTCAATGTAAATAGTCCGGGTGGTCTTTTGATTAATTGTTCAGCAGTCTTATGGCTTGGGGGTGGAAGCTGTTAAGTAGCCTTTTGGACCTAGACTTGGCGCTCTGGGACCGCTTGCCGTGCCTGTAGCAGGGAGAAAAGTCTATGACTTGGGTGACTGGAGTCTTTGGCAATAGTTTGAGCATTCCTCTGACACTGCCTAGTATATAGGTCCTGGATGGCAGGAAGCTTGGCCCCAGTGATGTATTGGGCCATACTCACTACCCTCTGTAGCGCCTTACGGTCAGATGCCGAGCAATTGCCATACCAGGCAGTGATGCAACCAGTCAGGATGCTCTAGATGGTGCAGCTGTAGAACTTTTTGAGGATCTGTTGGACCCATGTCATATCCTTTCAGTCTCCTGAGGGGGAAAGGGTGTTGTTGTGCCCTCTTCACAACTGTCTTGGTATGTTTGGACCATGATAGTTTGTTGGTGATGTGGACACCAAGGATCTTGAAACTCTCGACCTGCTCCACTGCAGCCCCGTCGATGTTAATGGGAACCTGTTCGGCCCTCCTTTTCCTGTAGTCCACGATCAGCTCCTTTGTCTTGCTCACATTGAGGGAGAGGTTGTTGTCATCAGTAAACTTAATGAGGGTGTTGGAGTCGTGCTATACGGGTCTACAATTTTCAGTGTTAAATTAACACACTGCTTAGTCTTATTTGTGCCTTTTGAGTGAATTGTAGAGTTACCAGCATGGTTGTTGCGTTCATCCATTTTCAGTCCTGTGGCCTTTACCAAGTGAGATCCTAAGTGAATAAAATTTTATTATTTAGGACAGTACAACACAATTCAAAAGGCCTTATTTTGAGGGCCTAGTTGTATCCCTAATACAGTGGCCGGAAACTCATGATTTAAAAGCAAAATCAGGCCCGCAGGTCACATTATGCTGGCTTGCAAAGTGATATGTAATTCCAATTGGAATCTAGCCAGGGGAGAACAGTCCATGGTTGGACCGCAGAGGAGCGCCACCAGCCCGTCATCGCCAACGGAGACATAAAGGGCATCCGAGATGTGGAGACCACTCACCTGCTCACTGGAGATAAAGGTCAATTAAATTTGTGCAAATCACAATTGATTCCTTATTCCCAATGTGTAGTGCTTGTGACCAGAGACTCCTAAAGCAGTCACACAGGACTCTGGTCAAAAATATTGCACTCTGTATGGGAATAGGGTGTCATTTGAGACCCTTAGGCCAAAATGATCAACAATGACCAGCTGTGCAGTTCTATGAAAATAAACCACAACCTCACATTCCCTCCAGGGAAATCATTCAGATATATTTTCAAGTACAAAAATCTGGTTTGAGTAAGAAAGTGTTTCAATATTTCAGTATTGCTCATTATTAAAGTTGTTTTTGCTGCTAAATCTGTTATTTTTTTAGTTTGGAAAAATTATCTCCACATACCAGCATGTTATCTCATATTAAAAATGTTTTATTATTGTAGATATTCTCTTTGTTTAATCGAAGAAATACAACTATATACATTCAGATGTTTTAAGGGTGTGAGAAATGCCATCCATTTCATTTGTTTAAAAAAAACGAAGGGATTCAAATAAAAATGTTCCTTTGTATCACTTGCCAAATCAACATATATTTGGCCCACGAACCCCAGTGATTGAAATATTCACCAGTATAATATTTAGTGTTTATTCACTAAATGTAGGTCCAAACATCATACAACCTGAGAACTAGCTGTGATATTTTGGCACATTACGAGCTCTATTCAATTCGTATCGTGGAAATTCAGCACTAGTGTGATTAAAATATAAAGGCAGTATTCCAACGTCAGCGGAAACTGCATTCACGGTGAACGCTGCATACAGTGCATTCGGAAAGTATTCAGATCTCTTGACTTTTTCCACGTTATGTTACAGCCTTCTTCTAAAATGTATTAAATACATACAATTTCTCAGCAATCGACACACAATACCGCATGGCTAAGCGAAAACAGAAATACCTTATTTACATAAGTATTAAGACCTTTTGCTATGAGAATCGAAATTGAGCTCAGGTCCATCCTGTTTCCATTGATCATCCTTGAGATGTTTCTACAACTTGATTGGAGTCCAGCTGTGGTAAATTCAATTGATTGGACATGATTTGGAAAAGCACACACCTGTCTATATAAGGTCCCATGTTATCAGTGCATGTCAGAGCAAAAACCAAGCCATGAGGTGGAAGGAATTATCCGTAGAGCACCGAGACAGGATTGTGCCGAGGCCCAGATCTGATATAGGGTACCAAAAAATGTCTGCAGCTTTGAAGGACCCCAAGAACACAATGTCCTCCATCATTCTTAAATGGAAGAAGTTTGCAACCACCAAGATTCTTCCTAGAGCCGGCCGAATGGCCAAACTGAGCAATCGGGGGAGAAGGGCCTTGGTCAGGGAGATGACCAAGAACCCGATGGTCACTCTGATAGAGCTCTAGATTTCCTCTGTGGAGAAGGGAAAATCTTCCAGAAGGCCAACCATCTCTGCAGCACTCCACCAATCAGCCCTTTTGTCACGACTATGTGTAGGAACGGACCAAGGCGCAGCGTGAATATCGTTCCACATCTTTTATTTTGAAAGTGAAACTTAGCCAAACAATAAACTATAAACAAACCGTGACGATAGAGGTGCAACATGCACTAACTCAAAATAATCTCCCACAAACACAGGTGGGAAAAACAACTACTTAAAGACAATTAGAGACAACGATGACCAGCTGCCTCTAATTGGGAATCATACAAAAAACCCAACATAGAAAAAATAAACTAGAACACAACATAGAAAAAATAAACTAGATAAAACCCCCCAGTCACGCCCTGACATACTCTACCATAGAAAATAAGAGCACTCAATGGTCAGGACGTGACACCTTTATGGTAGAGTGGCCAGACGGAAGCCACTCCTCAGTAAAAGGCACATGACAGCCCACTTGGACTCTCAGACCATGAGAAACAAGATTGAACTCTGGCCCGAATGCCAAGCGTCACATCTGGAATAAACCTGGCACCATCCCTACTGTGAAGCATGGTGGTGGCAGCATCATGCTGTGGGGATGTTTTTCAGTGGCATGGACTGGGAGACTAGTCAGGATCGAGGGAAAGATGAACAGAGCAAAGTACTGAGAGATCCTTCATGAAAACCTACTCCAGAGCGCTCAGGACCTCAGACTGGCGTGAAGGTTCACCTGCCAACAGGACAACGACCCTAAGCACACAGCCAAGACAACACAGGAGTGGCTTCGGGACAAGTCTCTGAATGTCCTTGAGTGGCCCAGCCAGAGCCCGGATTTGAACCCAATCGAACATCTCCGGAGAGACCTGAAAATAGCTGTGCAGCGACGCTCCCCATCCAACCTGACAGAGCTTGAGAAGATCTTCAGAGAGGAATGGGAGAAACTCCCCAAATACAGGTGTGCCAAGCCTGTAGCGTCATACCCAAGAAGACTTTAGGCTATAATTGCTGCCAATGGTGCTTCAACAAAGTACTGAGTAAAGGGTCTGAATACTTATGTAAATGTGATATTTCAGTTTTTTATGTTTTATAAACTTGCTATAATGTCTAAAAACCTGTTTGTGCTTTGTCATTATGGGGTATTGTGTGTAGATCGATGAGGGGGGAAAAAAACAATTGAATACATTTTAGAATAAGGCTGTAACGTAATTAAATGTGGAAAAAGTCAAGGGGTCTGAATACTTTCCCGAAGGCACTGTATGTGGGATCAAATCGGAAAATTGCCTTTACATTTCTATCCCGCAATCGTAACATTTCAGCGACACAGATTTAATAGAGCCCTAAAACGTTCAAACGTACACAACCTATACACATTGACACGCGGACAGATTGACCAATGAATTATGCGAATTTGCTTTACTTCTCATAATGAATGACACCTACAGTGGATAGTCAATGATGGTAGAACTATAAATCAGTGTAATGGTTGAGTGGATGTGCATTTGATATCTATAATGATCTTTGCGTTGTTAATTGTATGCATCACAATTCATTGTGATATTACTGTAACTTTCTAGACAGAGATTAATTTACTACCAGTATACAATACGGCCACCTAGTGGATTTGATAAGAATTGAAATAAGAAAGCCCCTGCTGCACACCAAAGGCAGAGAACAGCTATGGTAAGCTGGCACAATGGCATCCTGTGGCACAACACAGTCACACAGACATGATGAACAGTAGCCCCATTTATACCTGGTGCTAACATGTGTCCTTTGTCCTCATTCTGATTGTGCCAATATTTTTAGACAGGTGCATTGTGATGTGATTGTGATCAGATCTTTCACAGCATATTCTCCAGTGTTAAATCAATACTGAGTGTTACATTTAACGCTGGTCCTTGTCTATACGGGTCTACACTTTTCAGTGTTAATTTAACACACTGCTTAGTGTAAAGACTTACTTTAATATTTCCCAGAGTGCCTTGCCTTTCGAGTGAATTGTAGAGTTACAACCCATGACTGTATTTGTTAGTGACAAAGACATGGTTGTTGAATTCATCCATTTTTAGTCCTTTGGCCATCACCAAGTGAGAGTTTAAGTGAATGTTATCATTAAAATAAAATTATATAAGACAGTACAACACAACTCACGAGGCCTTATTTTGAGGACTTAGTTTGAAACCTAATACAGCGGCCAGAAACTCACTTACAGGCAAAATCAAAACAAATCAAACTTTTTGTCACGAGCCGAATACAACAGGTGTAGACTTTACCGTGAAATGCTTACTTACAAGCCCTTAACCAACAATGCAGTTCAAGAAGAGTTAAGAAAATATAACACTATAAGTAACACAATAAGAATAACAATAACGAGGCTATATACAGGGGGCACCGGTACCGGGCCAATAGGCGGGTGTACAGGTTAGTTGAGGTAATTTGTACATGTAGCTGGGGGTGAAGTGACTATGCATAGATAATAAACAGCGAGTAGCAGCAGTGTACAAAAGGGAGGGGGGAGGGGGGCGATTTTATTAATTGTTCAGCAGTCTTATGGCTTGGGGGTAGAAGCTGTTGAGGAGCTTGCCGTGCGGTAGCAGAGAAAACAGTCTATAACTTGGGTGACTGGAGTCTCTGACAATTTTATGGGCTTTCCTTTGACACCACCTATTATATAGGTCCTGGATGGCAGGAAGCTTGGCCACAGTGTTGTATTGGGCCGTTCGCACTACCCTCTGTAGCGCCTTACGCTCAGATGCCGAGCAATTGCCATACCAGGCAGCGATGCAACCGGTCAGGATATTCTCGATGGTGCAACTGTAGAACATTTTGAGGATCTGGGGACCCATGCCAAATCTTTTCAGTCTCCTGAAGGGGAAAAGGTTTGGTCGTGCCCTCTTCATGACTGTCTTGGTATGTTTGGACCATGATAGTTCGTTGGTGATGTGGACACGAAGGAACTTGAAACTTTCGACCCACTCCATTATAGCCCGGTCGATGTTAAATGGGGGCCTGTTCTGCCCGCCTTTTCCTGTAGTCCACGATCAGCTCCTTTGTCTTGCTCACATTGAGGGAGAGGTTGTTGTCCTGGCAATACACTGCCAGTTCTCTGAGCTCCTCCCTATAGGCAGTCTCATCGTTGTTGGTGATCAGGCCGACCACTGTTGTGTCGTCAGCAAACTTAATGATGGTGTTGGAGTGGTGTTTGGCCACGCAGTCGTGGGTGAACAGGGAATACAGGAGGGGACTAAGTACACACCATTGAGGGGCCCCAGTGTTAAGGATCAGCGTGGCAGCTGTGTTGTTGCCTACTCTCACCACCTGGGGGCGGCCTGTCAAAGTCCAGGATCCAGTTGCAGAGGGAGGTGTTTAGTTCCAGAGTCCTTAGCTTAGTGATGAGCTTCCTGGGCACTATGGTGTTGAACGCTGAGCTGTAGCCAATGAACAACATTCTCACATAGGTGTTCCTTTTGTCCAGGTGAGAAAGGGCAGTGTTGGGTGTTATTGAGATTGCGTCATCTGTGGATATGTTGGGGCGGTATGCGAATTGGACTGGGTCTAGGGTTTCCGGGAGACTGCCGTTGATGTGAGCCATGACCAGCCTTTTAAAGCACTCATGGCTACTGAAGTGAGTGCCACGGGGCGGTAATCATTTAGGCAGGTTACATTCGCTTCCTTGGGCACAGGGACTATGATGGTCTGTTTGAAACAAGTAGGTACTACCGACTCGGTCAGGGAGAGGTTGAAAATGTCAGTGAAGACAGTTGGTCCGCACATGCTTTGAGTACGCGTCCTGGTAATCCGTCTGGCCCAGCGGCTTTGTGAATGTTGACCTGTTTAAAGGTTTTGTTCACGTCGGCTACCGAGAGCGTTATCACACAGTCATCCAGAACAGCTGGTGCTCTTGTGCATGCTTCAGTGTTGCTTGCCTCGAAGCGAGGATAAAAGGCATTTAGCTCGTCTGGTAGGCTCGCCTTACTGGGCAGCTCGCGTCTGGGTTTCCCTTTGTAGTCCGTAATAGTTTTCAAGCCCTGACACATCCGAAGAATGTCAGAGCCGGTGTAGTAGGATTCAATCTTAATCCTGTATTGACGCTTTGCTTGTTTGATGGTTTGTCTGAAGGCATAGCGGGATTTCTTATAAGCGTCCAGATTACTCTCCCGCTCCTTGAAAGTGGCAGCTCTTGCCTTTAGCTCGATGCGGATGTTGACTGTAATCCATGTGTCACGACTTCTACCAAAGGTGGCTCCGCTCCCTGTTCGGGCGGCGCTCGGCAGTCGTCGTCACCGGTCTACTAGCTGCCACCGATCCCTTTTTCCCTTTTCGTTTGGTTTTGTCTGTCTTTTGTTGCACCTGTTTTGAGTTGGGTCATTAGTGGGGTATTTAGTCTCGCTTGTCTAGGTTGGGTTCGTGTGGGATTGTTTGTTGTTACCTGTTGTGGGTTTTGGGGTTGCGTTTATTTTTTGTTTGTCTATTGTGGGCTTGCGTTTCTCTCTGGACTGCATCCCGGCCCTTTTTGGGGGTGGACTATTTTTGTCTGGTTTGTTTTATGCCTGTTCATGGTGTTTTTGGACTCTGGAATAAACACGCTCTGCAAGTGCAGTTTTGATCTCCTGCGCCTGACTTCTCCCCATCCCCACCACTCCTAGAGAGCAGTGACACCATGGCTTCTGGTTGGGATATGCATGTACAGTCACTGTGGGGACGACGTCGTCAATGCACTTATTGATGAAGACGATGAATGAGGTGGTGTACTACTCAATGCCATTGTATGAGTCCAGGAACATATTCCAGTCTGTGCTAGCAAAACAGTCCTGTAGTGTAGCATCCGCGTCATCTGACCACTTCTGTATTGAGCGAGTCACTGGTACTTCCTGCTTTCGTTTTTGCTTGTAAGCAGGAATCAGGAGGATAGAATTATAGTCAGATTTTCCAAATGGAGGGTGACGGGAGAGCTTTGTAAGCGTCTCTGTGTGTGGAGTAAAAATGGTCTAGGATTTTTTTTCTCTGGTTGCACATGACATGCTGGTAAAAATTTGGTAAAACTGATTTAAGTTTGCCTGTGTTAAAGTCCCCGGCCACTAGGAGCGGCGCTTCTGGGCGAGCATTTTCTTGTTTGCTTATGGCCTTATAGAGTTGGTTGAGAGCGGTCTTAGTGCCAGCTTTGTTCTGTGGTGGTAAATAGACGGCTACAAATAATATAGATGAGAACTCTCTTGGTAGATAGTGTGGTCTACAACTTATAAGGTACTCTACCTCAGGCGAGCAATACCTCGAGAATTCTTTAATATTAGACATTCTTTAATATTAGACATTGCGCACCAGCTGTTATTGACAAAAGACACAAAATCCCGCTAGCGCTATATTATCCGTATCGTCGTTCAGCCACGTCTCGGTGAAACATAAATTGTTACAGTTTTTAATGTCCCGTTGGTAGGATAATCTTAATCGTAGGTCATCAATTTTATTTTCCAATGATTGCGCATGAAGAACGGATGGCAGTGGGAGTTTACTCGCTCGCCTATAGATTCTCAGAAGGCTGCCCGATCTGCTGTCCCTTTTCCTGCATCTTTTCTTCATGAAAAAGGCAGGGATCTGGGCCTGTTCCAGTGAAAGCAGTATATCCTTCTCGTCAGACTCGTTAAAGGAAAAAGTTTCTTCCAGTCAGCGGTGAGTAATCGCTGTTCTGATGTCCAGAAGTTATTTTCGGTTATAAGAGATGGTAGCAGCAACATTATGTACACAATATGTTAAAAAATAAGTTACACAAAAAAAACTAACAAAATAGCACAATTGGTTGGGAGAATGTAAAATGTCAGCCATGTTCTTCGGCACCATCTTGATATAATCAGGTGTGCAGGTCACATTATGCTGGGTGGCAAAGTGATGTGGAATCCAGACAGAGGGGGGTTAGCCTACGTTTGGAGCAACCTGGAGTTAGTTCACCAGCAACCTGCATTCAGAATGATTGGCGGGTTGGGAAGATAAGAGATGAGACTACCTAAAGCATCTAAACTGGAACAACCATTTCAGTGCCGGGTGCAATAAATCCAAGTATCATATTGGATTAGTTTAGAAAATTGCATGTTATTTATATTTGAGTAGCATAAGATTAATTAATCAATCAATCAATCAATCAATGTACATGCAAAAACATAGATATTGAAATAAACAATACAAAAAAAGAAATCTACCCTCAATAGAGCATTCTGGGAAATATAATGATGGGTGTGGTTTTGGTTTAACACTGGTTATTAACACCAACAGTGGGGTTCTTTTAGTGAGTGTTAATTTAACACTTGCAGAGTTAGTTTAACACCTGAATCAACGCTACAAATGTTAAACTGAAATATCAACACTAGGTAACACTGACCAATTTGCTGTGTATAAGTGTAAACGGACAAGATCAGGATGAAGGATGCATGTTAGAACCAGGTATAAACAGGGCTATTGAGATCACATTTTGGCAATGTTTACAGTAGAGAAACACAGAATGTCTGACATTCTCTTTCAACAGATTGAGGCTGTATAACAATATTATAACGTAGACTACCTTGGGAGTTGTTACAAAAATACTCAGTGACCGAAACTGGACTCTCACTGCAGTAAAAACAATTAACCAATGGTTAACAAATCCAATCAAATACTTTCTTTGTAAAAAACAACAAAGATGACATTCTTTGTCGTTACATTTGTGTTTTTGTAAAATACAGCAGGTACATCCATGAAATACGTCAGTTATATCAAAAACATGTTATTTTTTAAATATACATAACCTTGACAGGTCCAGTACAAATATATAATTTATGTTCTATGAGATGGTCTGGCGCAGCACGTTGTTGGTTCCTGCACATCTTGTGTGTGTGTGTGTGTAACATGAGGGATCAGGGGAGACTGTCACAGCCGTGTCTCTCTCTCTGTGTTGTTGTAGTCTGTTGTGGAAGTCCGTAGCGATTGGTCCGAGTTGGAGGCTAGGACTTCCTCTTTCCTGAGTACCTCCAGTTCTGCTCCGCCGTTGGCCACTTGGTGGGCACTGCGTTCCTCTCTCCGCAGGTGTCGTTTGAGCAGCACGAATCCCAGTATACACAGCAGGAAGGAAACTGTCCTCAGGCCCATAGTTAGACCCAGGTAAGCTATCCTGAGGAGAGAGAGACCAGGGGATACACACACTCAGAGACTTGACATTACACTTGTGCTTCAAGTGGCAAGGCTACTAGGGGGTTGCTGGGGTTGCCTTCAAAATTGGCTTGAAAATCAATGTTCAGCATCTGATGTTATATAGGGTATGCCTCTCCGACATTATCACTTTGAAGTAAGTGTGTTGTCTGTGTGCGTTTGTGTTGTGTATCAGGCTTGACCAGTAGTGTGTATGTGTGCATTACCTGTATGCTGTAGTGTTGTATATCCGACAGGCTCCTCTCCCTCCGCATCTCTTCTGGCCCCACTTCAGACACGTGGTGTCGATGATCGCCCCAAAGTAGATGGGCGCTGGGATGCCCGCTGTTATAACACCAACACACACAAAATGATCTACCAGTAATACGGAGTTGGCTAATCTTGGTCATGGAAAAGGGCAATGTGTGCAGGATTGTGTTCCAACCCAGAGCTAACACACCTGATTCACAAGTAATCATTTTTCAAGGATTACCTTTGCAACAGAGGGGATTTTTAAGAGGATTTTGTTCAGGGTATTAAGCTGATTAGTGGAGAAATGTGTGACTTGGAAACAAACTGGCTGCAGCTAGTTTTAGATCAGGGTTGCTAAGCTGCCGAGCGTTGGCTGTGATTCTGGTATGGCTTGATCAGACAGGAGTAGGAGGAAGTTGCCCCTAGACGCTGATCTAAGGATAGTTTTGTGCCCCCCACATGTTAACATTTTGGGTGGTAAACTGATCCTAGATCTGCGATCTGACAGTATTGACTCACCAAGTGTGCGTGTGGACAGAGTATGGAACCCCAGAGCTAAGGACTTCAGTTGAGGCTTGATACACCTGCACGGGAGAACACCATCATCAACTTGAACTTTACCATAACTATGAATACAGATAATAGATATAGATCTGAAGATATTATAAATGAAATGACATGATATGAAAGTATCCACAATTTAGTTATGGTTCATTATTAAGTTTGCATACTCAGACCGCTTTAAGACTAGTGTTGTTGACATAATGTAAGTTGACTGAAGACGTTCTCTGACGTAACCGGTGAGTACCAAAGAGTGAGTACGACTGACCTCTGTTGGTAGAGCAAAGTACTACACTGTCAGCCCTTACTACCTTGCTATTTTATTTTAATTGTATTTTATTTAACTTGGCAAGTCAGTTAAGAACAAATGATTATTTACAATGACGACCTACCAAAAGGAAAAAGGCCTCCTGCGAGGACGTGGGCTGGGATAAAAAAATACAAATATAGGACAAAACACACATAAAGAGAGACCTAAGACAACAACATAGCATGGCAGCAACACATGAAAACACAGCATAGTACCAACACAACATGGCAGCATCACAACATGGTAGCAGCACAAAACATGGTACAAACATTATTGGGCACAGACAACTGCACAAAGGGCAAGAAGGTAGAGACAACAATACATCAGGTGAAGCAGCCACAACTTTCAGTAAGAGTGTCCATGATTGAGTCTTTGAATGAAGAGATGAAGATAAAACGGTCCAGTTTGAGTGTTTTTTGCAGCTCGTTCCAGTTTCTAGCTGCAGTGAACTGAAAAGAGGCGCGACCCAGGGATGTGTGTGCTTTGGGGACCTTTAACAGAATGTGACTGGCAAAACGGGTGTTGTATGTGGAGGATGCGGGCTGCAGTAAGTATCTCTGATAGGGGGGATTGAGGCTATTCAGCTGTTCTCTCAAGACCCAGAGCAAAAACAGAAGCAGACCCATCTCAGACAACTAAGACTCTAAAAATATCAGAACAAAAGAAAAAGGAAATAGGCCACTGCCAGTAACTTCATTTGTCCCAGTAAGGGCAACACATTTCATCAGGGTCAGCTGATCGAGCTTTGGGCCGATCTGCTGGATTGTGGTTTGTGTTCGTGTGTGTGTGCGTGCGTGCGTGCGTGCGTGCACATGCGTGTTTGTGTGTGCGCATTTGTGTACATGCTCAAAGCTGGCGAAGGCTAATCAAGGACTAGTTTTAGCCAGTAACAGTACCGCTCCAAATCACATATTCTACTTTCCTGAAATACAGTAAAACCTCTATTGCTGACTTTCCTATAACCCCTTTGAAGTATGCCGTGTGATAAAGATATCAATTAAATGTACTTAAAGTGTACTGAATCTATGTTTCCTGCTATAACCCTGAATGGACTCACAGGCAGAGAGTAGGAAGAACAATGAGCTGACTGATAAAAACTTCTCTCTCAGTCCAATCAGACCACGAATCCAGAGGAAGTAATTCAATCACCTGAAAGCATCATGTGACTGTCTCCTTGCCCTCTATAAAGTCTGTTGCAACCATAGAGATAGATAGAAGACTCATCTTTGTATCTGTGCCATTATAGCGTCTGTGACAGCACGTGCAGCGCCATAGTGCCCCACAGTGGAGGTGTCATAATACCTATAAAACCTAGTGGTCAAACAGGGAAATGGTTCCAGTCGTTTTTCCACCATTCATTTTTTCCCATAGGGGACTTTTAGAAACACTTAAATAAGGGCTGTGTTTCGCTTACCCTGTGACGTTTTGATAACTGTGTAAATCTCTATCGGACAAGGTGACTTTTATCAATATATTTGCCTGTATTTACCTCCCAAAAAGGAAATGCTAATTAGCTGTTAATGGTGGGGAAACGATTGGAACCAATTCCCTTAATGACCTTTAAGTTATATGAATATTATGACTCCATAAAGGCTAATTCATTTGCATTTTCTTCTTCCCAATTGGCGGATCACTCTGGATAACCCGGTTGGACGTGACTCCAGCCAATAAAGTTGGAAGTCCCACCCAGTTGACTACATTAAAATGGTGGAAGTCCTCAAATGGCACTGCCCATGCTAATATGGCCTTTACACCACTAGAGGCCTCTATGGTTGCAACACGGCTCTTTAAGGCTAGAATTCAATCTGATCGCGATTTGTCTGCTATGCAGCTTTTAAAGGCAATGGTTCCGCGTTAGCGGAGACCGTGTTCATCATAAACACTGCATATGTCAGCTCAATCAAAAATTACCTTGAAATGGAGCATAGCAGACAAAACGCAGTTGAATTGAATCCCTGCCTAAGTCTGTTACAAAGACTACATTCAACTTCTGTCAGCCATTCTGTCACCCACTGTGAGGCAATTTCACTACAGTGAAATGTGAGAACTTTCTGGGTGAGATCATTCTGAAGAAGGTAGTGCAAGTAAATGTAGTAGACTTTATGCAGGTTAGGTTCTCTCAGTAGCCATGGTTACACCTTGCATTAACATGTGATTGTCATCATCTGATTAAGATGTGGTTGTCATCATCCGATCACTATCTGATCGAGATTTTGTTGCGTCTACACATGGTAATATCTGTCTCTTATCTGCCCACTTCGTCCCTATTGTGACCAGATTCCCTGGTCCCTCCCTATATGCAAATGAATCCAACCTGCCTTGGACCTACCGTTATGACACAAGCTGTATAAATCAACAGAATAGCACGCTTTTATAGTCAATAGTTTTATACTCTCATCATTAAAGCCTACTTTTGTTATCCAACGATTTAAGACTAGGCGTAATAGACTACTGTCCCGATAACTCTCAACTTGTCCACAGATGGACAAATAACAAGTCAGAGAATCTCTCCCATCTCTAAAAATGTCACCACACAAATGAGCTGAGTATCTGGATGTGTGTACAAAATACAATTATTGCACAGTATAAATAAAAACTACACTTAGGCCCTAATGCACACAGTAGAAACAGAAAACAGGTTAAGTTACAGAGTAGGCCTCCCTGAATTCCTTGGCCTTTCTGTAGCCTTTTCAAATATTAGAATTTGAAGGGGAGAACCTCTTTTCTCTTATTCGGGACAATATCTCTTCATAAATATCTTTATTTCTATATGCCATTTTAATCAGAGCTGGACGCGGTATTGGACTGTGGTATATCTGGCCACAGTGTCAGTAGGCAGTTGGTTTCTAAAAACATGTTCTGGTGTGATTTTTTTAAGAGGCCTGGGATAACTGTGACGTTGGCCAAATGTATACACTTTCGATTTGTTTACACCAAGGATATCCGTACAAGATGCGTCTTTCACTACCACCGGAGGTGGTCAGAAAGATAACCATAATCAGATCACAATGCGTCTTTTGATTGTCTACACCTGTCGACGCACAATCAGAATGTGCACATGATCAGGACAACGGACGCATGTTAGAACCAGGTACAAACGGGGCTTCTGATTGTTTCCCCTTTAAGGTACCTTGTTGTAGCCGGAGTCACAGATTTCTTTGTGCCGTCTTGCCAACTGCTATGACCATCCCTTCTTGTTTGTGTGTGTGTATGGGCGTGTGTGTGACTGACCTGATGAGGACCATGTAGCCTGGCGTGCCACCCAGGGAGATGATAAAGGAAGTGATGACAGAGAGAGCCAGGAAGTAAGGGAAGACACGGTCACAGTCGTCTCTGTGAGGACAGTGGCCTACACTGGCTGTCAGGTTACCACTGCTCAGCCCTGCTACCACCACACAGCTACAGTTAGAGAACACCTGCAGAGGCACACACACACAAACAGACAAAACAATTTGACACAAAAACAGAAACATCATAACTTGCTGCTTCAAAAGTTTTCCATAAACCCACCAGGGTGCGAGTCAATTCCGACTGAAATCATACTGAAATTAAAATGGAATTGACCTTTACCCCGTTGCTCACAAGTAACGTGATCTATCAGATTACACAGTCTTTTTGCATCTCAAATGGCACCGTATTCCCTATATAGTGTACTACTTTTAAACAGAGCCCAAAAGTAGTATACTATATAGGGAAGAGGGTGCCATTTCGGGATGCAGCCTCCGTGCTGGCTATGATTCTCATCTCACCGTGTTCTTCCCTGATCCTGTGGAGGTCTGGCAGCCAGCCAGGCAGGGAGAGACGTACGTGATGCCGTTCTCTCCACAGACAGGGTCCCAGTCTCTGTCTGAACACACACAGTCTGAGTTACAGGCTGAGAATACTGAGCGCTCCTCATACGATACACCATCCACCCTGAGAGAGAGAGAGAGAGAGAGAGAGAGAGAAAGTGGGACTGTTATTAATAGTAGATTTAATTCATATAGCGCTTTTCTTTAGACAGATAATCTAATGAATACAGACATGACTTGACCTCTGCCTGCTCAGATACAGAAGGTGTGATGTGTATTTAATCAAATGCATAATAAGATATATCCTGAACAAAAATATAAATGCAACAAGTGTCGTTCCCAGGTTTCATGACCTGAAATAAAAGATCCCAGAAATGTTGTGCACAAATGTGTCAACATCCCTGTTAGTGAGCATTTTATCATTTGTCAAGATAATCCATCCTCCTGACAGGTGTGGCATATCAAGAAGCTGATTAAACAGCATGATCATTACAAAGATGCACCTTGTGCTGGGGACAATAAAAGGCCACTCTAAAATGTGCAGTTTTGTCACACAACACAATGCCACAGATGTCTCAAGTTTTGAGGGAGGATGCAATTGGCATGCTAACTGCAGGAATGTCCACCAGAGCGGTTGCCAGAGATCTAATGTTAATTTCTCTACCATATTGTTTTAGAGAATTTGGCAGTACGTCCAACTGGCCTCACAACCGCAGATCACGTGTAACCATGCCAGCCCAAGACCTCCACATCCGGCTTCTTCACCTGCGGGATCTTCTGAGACCAGCTACCCGAACAGCTGATGAGGAGTATTTCTGCCTGTAATAAAGCTCCTCAGTGGGTGGGCCTGGGTCCCAAGTGGGTGGACCTATGGCTGCGTCCCTGCCCAGTCATGTGAAATCCATAGATTAAGAACTAAAGGATTTTTTTTTAATTGACTGATTTCCTTATATGAACTGTAACTCAGCAAAATCGTTTAAATTGTTGCATGTTACGTTTCTATTTTTGTTCAGTATACTTTCACCGATTCAATGAATACTAATGATATCAACCAAATTCAGTGCCGGTTCTGATATTGACATTAGCAGCAAATAGTCTTGACAGAGCCAGGGGGCACACAGTACAGTAGATGGGTGAAATCCCTGATTCGCTATTCTAGACCACATCTCTCCAGTGTTGGAGGTATACTGTTCTCTAGGCGCAATTATTAGTATACACACTCCAGCATGTTACCCGTTTGTGGTGCTGGGAATAGAACATTTACAGAGGGTAAATACTGTATGTACCTAAGGGCAACTTCTACCAACAGCTCTGTGTGTGTGTGTGTGTGTCCCCCACCGGTTGTAGGGCAGCGTGATCCCAGCCACTTTGGCGTTCTCGCAGCTCATGGCGAAGAAGAAGAGGGATAGGAAGTAGCCTATCAGAGAGGTGCCGAACGCAAACTTGGCCGCTCCCATGATGCTCAGCTTCAGCCTCTTCATGAGCAGGCCGCCAGTGAAAATTCCCAACGCCACGGCAGGGATGTTGATTGTACCTGGAACAAACAACACACACTCTGTAAACGTTAAGACATAGGTCTCATTCTTTAGAAATGTTCTTCATTCCTAGTCATGGAGGATTTAGGCCAGGACTAAGGTCTTGACGAAAGGTTCAATGGGACTGAAACACCATGTGAGCCAGCCAAAGCCCTAAACCAGGCATACACTTTCACACAATACCATACTGTAGCTTTAGCTACCTTTCATATCACTGTAGCTATAAGTCTACCTTTTATGCCAGTGCTATTCCACAACCCAATACAGCCCCATACAGTACAGTGGAGTAGAACCAGGCCATACCGCCTGAGACTCAGCCTTTGATATAGTTGACAGTAGAGAGAACTCACAGTAGACGCTGTCCAACTCCCACTCAAAGACCAAAGCTCTTGGTCTTTTTCATACATCAATGTACAGATATCATATTTTATCTATCCGTTCTATTACTGTAGTTATGCTAGATATTGCATTGCCTTCCATACACAGCATGCAATGGTCAGGTCAATAGCGGAGCATGAGGCCTATTTAGATCAGTATTCACATTTGAGGGTTGAATCATAACACATTGTATAGCTCAATAAAACAGCACCTTTGACCTCCTATTGCTTGATCTAGTATTAACAATATTGTATGCATGTGCTTATCTATGCATAAAGCGAGTCCTTTCAAGTTTCCAATCTAAATTGAAATAGCTCATGCATGAGATGAATCAAGGCCAGTGTCGGGGGTAGCGCGGTACAAAGTAACGGGTTAGAGTACTCATATGACTTCTTTTGTGGTAACTAGTAATTTAACAGGTACATTTTTCTATTTAATTAATCAGTTACTTAATTACGTTTTCAAATAAGAAAGTCATTCATTTTACAATATTATTTCCTTTTTGTTTTGTTTCTAACTAGTGAGATGGCAGAGACGATAGCCTTTGCACGGTGGAAGAATTCGGATTACTTTGAATTGGTAAGGGGAAAAGGACAGGAACATGTCAGTAAAATGCTAACTCTGCCTCGGGGATAAGTGGCTGTCCGCCGCAAAGAACTCCACGTTAAATAGCAAGAAGCACCTTCAGACTTTTTCTTGTGCCGAATAACGTTAAATCGCTGCTTTAGAGGAAAGCAGTGAAATAAATCAACAAGATGTTTTATTTTTGACTTTGAGTTATGAATGTTGTAACGTGCATACGTTGTCCTTTTGAAAAGGCTACGCTACTGCAACTTCTATTAAAATAATACAACTAATTGGTATCTAGACAATCTGGTTATTGTGGTTCATGAATTGCATGTTTGGAAAGGGCTATTGCTCGTGTTAACGTGTGTTTTCATATCCCTCTGCCAAGTTTATCTGTGTTTAAAACAGATTGGTAGCCAGTTGTCCTTGTAGTTGAGCTCTCCCTTTACTGTGCCCAGTTAGTTTAATACAGCGCCTTCAGAAACTATTCATACCCCTTGACATTTTGTTGTGTTACAGCCTGAATTGAAAATGGATTGAATTGAAATTTTGTGCCATTGGCCTACACACACACACAATACCCCATAATGTCAAAGTGGAATAATGTTTTTTATTTTTATTAATTCAAAATGAAAAGCAGAAATGTCTTGACTCAATAAGTATTCAACTCCTTTGTTATGGCAAGCTTAAATAAGTTCAGGAGTAAAAATGTGGTTAACAAGTCACATAATAAGTTGCATGGACTCATAATTTAACATGATTTATTAATGACTACCTCATCTCTGTACCCCACACATACAGATAATTGTAAGGTCCTTCAGTCGAGCAGTGAATTTCAAACACAGATTCAACCACAAAGACCAGGGAGGTTTTCCAATGCCTCACAAAGAAGGGCACCTAATTGGTAGACGGGTAAAAATAAAAAGCAGACATTGAATATCCCTTTGAGCATGGTGAAGTTATTAATTACACTTTGGATGGTGTATCAATACACCTATTCACTACATAGATACAGGCCTCCTGTGGTGGAAACAGTCAAGGGATGTGAAGATGTGAATACTTCCGGAGGCACTGAATATTGTATGTATTATTTTATAGTTATGTGTAAATAATTCCCAAAAATAATGTATTTATTAAAGAATTGTAAAGGAGATATTTCATCTCTCATTATTACTTGAGCTGGTATAGGCCAGAGTTATAGATTACGGACGAAAGGCACATTTTTGACGGTAGCCACTAGGCCAGGGATCAGAAACATGTGGCCCACGGGCCTAAACCGTTCCGGAAGTGATTTTCAGGGGGTAAAGAACACTGTAAAATCACAAGGACTTCAGATGAAAGAGTTTAATTTAGAAAATCTGTTCTTAAGTATTCCCACAAAAGAATTATATAAAAATGTGATCGTGTCTCAATATAACCATGGTATGAAATTATTATCATTTTCAAATACAACCCCTTTTGGTCTTAGTTGTGGTCAATTTGCAGTGTACAAATTATTATAATTATGTTCCTGCCCCCCAACCATCTGCTCCGGCAAAAATTGTCCGGTGGCTTAATCTAGTTGCCTACCCTTGCACAAGGCCTATCAGTCGTCATAGTCTCGCCATTCAAAAGTAGTGTGCATAAAGCTAATTCTTAAAAAGGTCCAACACAACTGTTTTCATCTCAATATCAAATCATGTCTGGGTAACAATTAAGTACCTTACTGTGATTGTTTTCAACTAAAGTGGTCAAAAAGAAACAAAAATAGCTTCTTAGCAAAGACCAATTTCTCAAGCAAGAATTTACCTTGGACTGTCTGGGATTGGTCTGAGCGGGGAGGGGAAAACTATCTGTTATTGGCAGAGAGGTTTGGAACTCTCTTTCTTATTGGTCTATTAACTAATTTACCACCTGGTGATGTCACCATGCAGGCCAAAACTCCATCCCACCAGAACAGGCAGCAATTTCAGGTTGTCTTTTCAAAAAGCTCTTACACTAAAAGGGCATTATCATCATTTTCACAATTTCACAGTATTATTCCAACCTCATAGTGTGGAAATGTATATAAAACACAGGAAAAACATGCTTTTGACTGCACTGGGCCTTTAAGATTGACCAAGAGGCGAAAGAAAGAGGTGAGGGCTAGCGGAGTGGAATAAAGGAGAGCCGCACACTCTAGGAGCTTAGATGCAAAAATGTTAAGTCCAACGTTTCGACAGACAAGCTGTCTTCATCAGGGTATAATGACAAACACTGCGGGGTGACTCATTTATATAGTGTCAAAAGACACTTGTTTTTGGTAACGCAGAAGTAATGTAACAAGTTACTTTCCATAGTAAATAACATTGTAACGTAACAAGTTACTTTTAAAAGTAACGGTCCCCAACACTGATCGAGGCATATAAGCTATATGATTGGCCAACGTTACGTACCCATCAGGAAATTGGCTTTTGATGCTGACTGTCCGTAATGCTGCTCTATGTACTTGGGCTTGTAGGTTACCATGCCGATGAGAGAGTTCAGCTGAATGATGGTCACACACAGGTAGATGAAGTACACTGGGTTCCCCAGGAGGGTTTTCAACGTTGGTATGAAATCTAGATTAAAAACAATCAACACAACATCATCACTCGTCAACGACATCATCAGTTGTCAAGGTCATTTTTGTCTACCTTTTTCCATACTATGGTAATTTCATCCAAAGCAACCTGAATTTGATATACCATTTTACCTGACCAGACTTTGAAATAGCCTTTTTAAACTCCAATCATAATCTAAACCAGAAAATGTTACAACTTCATCCCCATTCAGCAAAATACCTTTGGCCATCTCCAGAAAGCTGGCTGGCTCGTCGGCTTGGTACTTATGCTCCAGGAGAGGGGAGTCGTTGATGAAGCTAATCTGCTCCGGGGTGCACTGGGCTGGGCCTCGGTCTGACGGGATGGGCAGGGAACGGGGCAGGAACCAGAAGGGGATGGCTGAAAGCAGGGTGATCACCCCAGCTATAAGGTAACCTAACCACCAGGCCCCCACCCAGCGAGCATCACCAGGGCTTATGGTGATACTCTCTATACAGGGAGGGGAGACACAGAACTTGATTTAATTGGATTTATTAGGATCCCCATTACCCGACAGCAAGTCTTACTGGATTCCGACATATAACGAAAAAGACATTACAGACAAAAGACTTTACAATTGACATACACTACATGTTAATGTTTTTAAATGTATGTGTGCATCTATCAGTTACACATACATGTCAGTACATACATATAACAAGAGAAGGCCATGGTCATAGTCTCTATAGAGGGAGGACAAGCAGAGAGAGAGCTGTGACTGTTGGGGACAAAATACATTATGAGAATAACTGAGTGCACTAGCAACGTTCCTAGCGACAAGACTTACTGGAGAGAAAAAACAAGCACAGTACAGCTGCTTTTTGTGCATATCTTAACCATCTCTCCTGCTTTATATTGGTTACTCAAATTTAGTAGCTGACGTCACTGAGCAGTGTTCTGGAGCACACTAGTTCAATTAGTCTGATAACCTAGAATCTAGAAGCATGAGCATACATAACAAACACTTATTGAACACAGTCAGCGACTGCACTCTAGGAACGACAATGAACTTAACTCAGAGCGCTGTTTGTTAGTCTAATAGTAACAGAACAGAGGTGAATGCCCTGTTTCTGTCTAAACTGGAAAACTCACTATTACAGTCCAATAGTGTGTAGGCGGAATAGACAGAATACTCAGTGTTTCGCTAGATACCGGTTACTCACCCATGTTGACAAATCCAATGTCCACATATATTTTGGCACACAGGGATCCCAGTAAATAGCCAAACACAGGACCAATGACTGCTATGGTCTGAACGCAGCCTGAAATATGAAAGACACACACACACACACACACACACACACACACACACAGAGCAATTGATTTATTATACTAACCAGAGACAGTTCCATTAGGCAGTAAACAATAAGACGGGTGTGTGTGATTGTTAAAAAGGTCAAAGAGATGCCTCTGCTTATCTGGAGCATTTGTCCATTCATGTTATCACAAAGAGCTAGATTAGCGTGAACCAGCGATAGCACACACCTGCATAGCAGATGTTTTGGTAGTGAGCTGCCCCACTTGAGTTATAAGTTCAGAACGAGAAAGTGTAGGCTATATGGAAATAATTACACTCAAATTGAAAAATCATACATCTAAATAATGACCATTTTTTATTATCCTAATCGAGATGTAGATTACGTTTCACATTCCAGTGTTCGAACTTGTAAAAAAGGCTGCATGAGATTTCTGTTAACGTGACTGGCAATGGCAATGTCTGCTTTGCATGTAAAGCTGGGAGCCACTTGTGGATTTGACAGCTCTAACGCAGTTCCACCTCCCACACTGTCTAAACATCAGCTATGCAGATGTTGGCTAAAGCGGATCTGATTGAATCGGACCCTTAGTCTATGAATCAGATTGAAAGGCAGTTTAGTCACACTGTCAGATCTACTTAACATATTGTACTTCAAATCATGCACAGTGACATTATCTAAAATGTGTTTTTTGTTTTTCCAATTGGACTATTACCAATGTAAAATGCAGCATTTTCCTCCCTGGCGAAATCATCTATATACGAGATCCCAAGGGGCTGCACTGGCGTCTCCCCGATCCCTCGTAAGACGTTCCCCAGGAACACATAGATCCACATGGAGAGGTTGGACTCTCCTTCACAACCTACTGGGAAGGGGGAAGGAGAGAGAGAATAGTTCCAGCACTGTGTGTGTGTGTGTGTGTGTGTGTGTGTGTGTGTGCGCACGCGTATCCGTGTGTATCCATGAGTACATGTGTGTGTTTGTGTGCGTACATTTGTATGTGCGTGGGTTTGTGTTTGCGTGCATGTATGCACATGAGCATGTGTGCGTGTGTTTAGGTGACACACCTGTTCCTGTGCCTGGTGCCTTAGAAAGCGGGTCACCCGAAGCTAGCGCGGCGGGTGACAACAGGCGCGCTGGACATGGAGAGAGGTTATTGGTTGAATTCACTGACGATCGGATTGACGTTTCGAACTTATAGCTGCGTACAAAACACCAATGCGACTGTTTAGCGAAGGGAGGGGAGAAAGCACCACGTTATACAGTTAGAGAGGACAGAGACAAAGCAGAACATGAGTGCAATGAAACACTTAGGAAACAACGTTTTATAGATTCAAGCACATCATGTTATACGCAATACTAACAATGGGAAGAAGCTTTCCTGGCTTCCCCTGTAAAATACAAAACAATTGGCGACTGAACGTGTTTTTCGTGAAAAACATCCCACAGCTGTAAAAATGCATATAGTAAAACTTCTCTTGGCATTCAGTAAAGAGACTCCATACAGTACAGCATATATTCTTTAAGATTCACTATGTTCCCATCTTGTGGCGAGGAATTAAACATTCTGACTGATCATACTTTCATGACCAAACCAAGCTAATGAGAACACATGATAACACACACACAACCATGCTTCACCCCACAAAAGATGGTATACAATATATAAAATATGTACAAAATAGAGTATATTAGCATATCACTACAGAGTCACAGTGATATCTGTCCTTTACCAGACTTTATCCAAACACACAGAAATAAAGTGCATTCGGAAAGTATTCAGACCCCTTGACTTCTTCCACATTTTGTTACGTAACAGCCTTACTCTAAAATGGATTAAATACATTTTTCCCCCATCAATCTACACACAATACCCAATAATGATAAAGCAAAAACAGGTTTTTAGAAATCTTTGCAAATGTATAAAAAAAAACAAAAAAAACCTGAAATATCACATTTACATAGTATTCAGACCATTTGCTTTGAGATTTGAAATTGAGCTCAGGTGAATCCTGTTTCCATTGATCATCCTTGATATGTTTCTACTTGATTGGAGTACACCTGTGGTAAATTCAATTGATTGGACGTGATTTGGAAAGGCACACACCAGTCTATATACAGTGGCTTGCGAAAGTATTCACCCCCTTAGCATTTTTCCTATTTTGTTGCCTGGAATTAAAATTTATTTTGTGGGGGTTTGTATCATTTTATTTACACAATATGCCTCCCACTTTGTAGAAGCAAAATATTTTTTATTGTGCGCCAGACATAGCGTTTTCCTTGATGGCCAAAAAGCTCAATTGTAGTCTCATCTGACCAGAGTACCTTCTTCCATATGTTTGGGGAGTCTCCCACATGCCTTTTGGCAAACACCAAACGTGTATGTTTATTTCTTTCTTTAAGCAATGGCTTGTTTCTGGCCACTCTTCCGTAAAGCTCAGCTCTGTGGAGTGTCCGGCTTAAAGTGGTCCTATGGACAGATACTCCAATCTCCGCTGTGGAGCTTTGCAGCTCCTTCAGGGTTATCTTTGGTGTCTTTGTTGCCTATCTGATTAATTCCCTCCTTGCTTGGTTCGTGAGTTTTGTGGGTGGCCCTCTCTTGGCAGGTTTGTTGTGATGCCATATTCTTTCCATTTTTTAATAATGGATTTAATGGTGCTCCGTGGGATGTTCAAAGTTTTATATTTTTTTATAACCCAACCCTGATAGGTACTTCTCCACAAGTTTGTCCCTGACCTGTTTGGAGAGCTCCTTGGTCGTCATAGTGCTGCTTGCTTGGTGTAGTCCCTTGCTTAGTAGTGTTGCAGACTCTGGGGCCTTTCAGAACAGGTTTATATATACCGAGACATTGTGACACTTAGATTGGACACAGGTGGACTTTATTTAACAAATGGTGTGACTTCTGAAGGTAATTGGTTGCACCAGATCTTATTTAGGGGCTTCATAGCAAAGGGGGTGAATACATATGCCCACACCACTTTTCCATTTTCCATTTTTTTTTTTTTTTAAGTTTTTGAAACAAGTTATTTTTTGCACTTCTCCAATTTGTGTATGTCCATTAAATGAAATCCAAATAAAAAAATCAATTTAAATTACAGGTTGTAATGCAACCAAATAGTAAAAACGCCAAGGGGGATGAATACTTTTGCAAGGCACTGTAAGATCCCACAGTTGACAGTGCATGTCAGAGCAAAAACCAAGCCATGAGGTCGAAGGAATTGTCCGTAGAGCTCAGAGACAGGATTGTGTCGAGGCACAGATCTGGGGAAGGGTACCAAAACATTTCTGCAGCATTGAAGGTCGCCAAGAATACAATGGCCTCCATCATTCTTAAATGGAAGAAGTTTCGAACAACCAAGACTCTTCCTAGAGCTGGCCGCCCGGCCAAACTGAGCAATCAGGGGAGAAAGGCCTTGGTCAGGGAGGTGACCAAAAACCGATGGTCATTCTGATAGAGCACTGGAGTTCCTCTGTGGAGATGGGAGAACCTTCCAGAAGGACAACCATCTCTGCCCGCTTGGAGTTTGCCAAAAGGAAATGAAAGACTCTCAGAACATGAGAAACAAGATTCTCTGGTCTGATGATACCAAGATTGAACTCTTTGGCCTGAATGCCAAGTGTCACGTCTGGAGGAAACCTAACACCATCCCTACGGTGAAGCATGGTGTTGGCAACATCATTCTGTGGGATGTTTTTCAGCGGCAGGGACTGGGAGACTAGTCAGGAACGAGGGAAAGATGAACGGAGCAAAGTACAGAGAGATCCTGGATGAAAAACTGCTCTAGAGCGCTCAGGGCCTCTGACTGGGGCGAAGGTTCACCTTCCAACAGGACAACGACCCTAAGTACACACCCAAGACAACGCTGGAGTGGCTTCGGGACAAGTCTCTGGAGAGACCTGAAATAGCTGTGCAGCAACACTCCCGATCCAACTTGCTATAGCTTGAGAGGATCTGCAGAGAAGAATGGGAGAAACTCCCCAAATACAGGTGTGCATCATACCCAAGAAGAATCAAGGCTTTAATCGCTTCCAAAGGTGCTTCAACAAAGTACTGAGTAAAGGGTCTGAATACTATGTAAATGTGATATTTCCGTTTTTCAATTTTATTATACACTTGCAAAAATTCCTAAAAACTGGTTTTTGCTTTGTCATTATGGGGTATTGTGATGTCATTATGGGGTATTGTGATGTCATTATGGGGTATTGTGTGTAGATTGATGAGGAACCAAGATTTAATACATTTGAGAATAAAGCTGAAAAAATGTGGAAAAAGTCAAGGGGTCTGAATACTTTCCGAATGCACTGTAGACTGACATTTCCCTTAAACACAGGATAACTGGAAACGTGATTCAGACTAGAGTACACACACCTGCACGCACTTAAACACATATCTAGATAAGCTTTAGCTTACTGTGCCACAAGTCCATTCAGAAAAGCATTTCACTAGACCCACAATAACATCTGCTAAATATGTGTATGCGATAAAATGTTATTTGAAAAGGAAGCTGGAAACGCAAGCATTGTAAGTTAATCCTCCTACAAAATAAAAAAGTCAGTAAAACCTCACCGTCCGATGAGGAAGTGTGGCAGAGCGATGATGAATGTTCCCATGGCCATTAGTACACAGCCCATGGCTATGATCTTGGGCCGATGCAGCTTTGCACCAAAGTAACTCACGAATGCTATCACCAACAGGTTACCTGGTAGGGCGACAGACAGACAGACACACAGACAGACAGAATTTGTATGTTCTTAGTTGCCATTTAAATTCTCAAATTGACAAATCGAGATTCAATTTACAAATTGCAAAAGTGAAATGTATTTTCAAATAGAGTTAATCTAGTTACAACTCTATTTGGATTCCGTTCCTGAATGGATTCTTGAATTGTCGAGTTGACATGGAACTGACCCCAGCTCTGACACAATGGTCTGCTTCGATTTATTCACAATCACAATGCCTAATTCCTCTAATTGATGTACAGTTGAAGTAGGAAGTTTACATACACTTAGGTTGGAGTCATTAAAACTCATTTTTCAACCACTCCACAAATTTCTTGTTAACAAACTATAGTTTTGCCAAGTCAGTTAGGACATCTACTTTGTGCATGACACAAGTAATTTTTACAATTGTTTACAGACAGATTATTTCACTTATAATTCACTGTATCACAATTCCAGTGGGCCAGAAGTTTACATACACTAAGTTGACTGACTTTAAACAGCTTGGAAAATTCCAGAAAATGATGTCATGGCTTTAGATTCTTCTGATAGGCTAATTGACATATTTGAGTCAATTGGAGGTGTACCTGTGGATGCATTTCAAGGCCCACCTTCAAACGCAGTGCCTCTTTGCTTGACATCATGGGAAAATCAAAAGAAATCAGCCAAGACCTCAGAAAAAAAATTGTAGACCTCCACAAGTCTGGTTCATCCTTGGGAGCAATTTCCAAATGCCTGAAGGTACCACGTTCATCTGTGCAAACAATAGTACACAATTATAAACACCATGGGACCACGCAGCCGTCATACCGCTCAGGAAGGAGACGTGTTCTGTCTCCTAGAGATGAACGTACTTTGGTGCGAGAAGTGCAAATCAATCCCAGAACAACAGCAAAGGACCTTGTAAAGATGCTGGAGGAAACAGGTACAAAAGTATCTAAATCCACAGTAAAACGAGTCCTATATTGACATAACCTGAAAGGCTGCTCAGCAAGGAAGAAGCCACTGCTCCAAAACCGGCATAAAAAAACCCAGACTACGGTTTGCAACTGCACATGGGGACAAAGATCGTACTTTCTGGAGAAATGTCCTCTGGTCTGATGAAACAAAAATAGAAGTTTGGCCATAATGACCATTGTTATGTTTGGAGGAAAAAGGGGGAGGGTTGCAAGCCGAAGAACACCATCCCAACCGTGAAGCACGGGGGTGGCAGCATCATGCTGTGGGAGTGCTTTGCTGTAGGAGGGACTGGTGCACTTCACAAAATAGATGGCATCATGAGAAAGGAAAATTATGTGGATATATTGAAGCAACATCTCAAGACATCAGTCAGGAAGTTAAAGCTTGGTCGCAAATGGGTCTTCCAAATAGACAATGACCCCAAGCATACTTCCCAAGTTGTGGCAAAATGGCTTAAGGACGACAAAGTCAAGGTATTGGAGTGGCCATTACAAAGCCCTGACCTCAATCCTATAGAAAGTTTGTGGACAGAACTGAAAAGGCGTGTGCCAGCAAGGAGACCTACAAACCTACAAACCTTACACAAGCTCTGTCAGAAGGAATGAGCCAAAATTCACCCAACTTATTGTGGGATGCTTGTGGAAGGCTACCCGAATTGTTTGACCCAAGTTAAACAATTTAAAGGTAATGCTACCAAATATGAAATGAGTGTATGTAAACTTCTCACCCACTGGGAATATGATGAAAGAAAGAAAAGCTGAAAAATCATTCTCTACTATTATTCTGACATTTCACATTCTTAAAATAGAGTGGTGATCCTAACTGACCTAAGACAGGGAATTTTTACTAAGATTAAATGTCAGGAATTGTGAAAAACTGAGTTTAAATGCATTTGGCTAAGGTGTATGTAAACTTCCGACTTCAACTGTAAGTGTGTTGCCATGGTGAGTTACAACATAGTGGCACCGTTGGTTTCCTAATTCCCACTATAGAGTGATTCCTCATGAAACCCAGACAAAAAAAGAACATTGTTGACATATATTTGAATCTAAAAACAGAATTGAGAAATAATGAATCAAACTTGGCATATTTCTGACATTTTAGCCTCCCTTAAGATGCCATAATGTCTCATCTGTAGGTGCTACAAAGCAAAACTTGGTGTCATATGAAGCTTTACCACTTGCTCTGTAATATGAGTAGTATTTTGATTTCAATAACACATTTTTCCAATAATATATTAATAAAGAAAAATAGAAACGTTTATTTTCCGAATTAACTGCCAATGTATTTGGCAAATGTTTCAATATATTGTTGTAAATAATATACAGTTAATTCTGAAAGTATTCAGACCACTTGACTTTTTCAACATTTTGTTACGTTACAGCCTTATTCTAAAATTGATTAAATGTTTATTTTTCATTCCTCAAACTACACAATGTAATAAAAATAAAAACGGAAATATCACATTTACATAAGTATTCAGATCTTTCACCCAGTACTTTGTTTAAGCATTTTTGGCAGCGATTACAGCCTCAAGTCTTATTGGGTATGACGCTACAAGCTTAGCACACCTGTATTTGGGGAGTTTCTCCCATTATTTTCTGCAGATCCTCTCAAGCTCTGTCAGGTTGGATGGGGAGCATTGCTGCACAGCTATTTTCAGGTCTCTCCGGAGATGTTCGATTGGGTTCAAGTCCGGGCTCTGGCTGGGCCACTCTAGGACATTCAAAGACTTGTCTTGAAGCCACTCCTGCATTGTCTTGGCTGTGTGGTTAGGGTCGTTGTCCTGTTGGAAGGTGAACCTTCACCCCAGTCTGAGGTCCTGAGCACTCTGTAGCAGGTTTTCAACAAGGATCTCTCTTTACTTTCCCTCGATCCTGACTTGTCTCCCAGTCTCTGAAAAACATCCCCACAACATGATGCTGCTACCAACATTCTTCAGCGTAGAGAGGGTGCCAGGTTTCCTCCAGACGTGATGCTTGGCATTCAGGCCAAAGAGTTCAGTCTTGGTTTCATCAGACCAGAGAATCTTGTCTTTAGGTGTCTTTTGTTTACCTCCAAGCGGGCTGTCATGTGCCTTTTACTGAGGAGTGGATTCTTTCTGGCCACTCTATCATAAAAGCCTGATTGATGGAGTGCTGCAGAGATGGTTGTCCTTCTGAAAGCTTCTCCCATCTCCACAGAGGAACTCTAGAGCTCTATCAGAGTGACAATTGGGTTCTTGGTCACCTCCCTGACCAAGGCCCTTCTCCCCCGATTGCTTAGTTTGGCCGGGCGGCCAGCTCTAGGAAGAGTCTTGGTGGTTCCAAACTTCTTCCATTTAAGGGGCGGCAGGTAGCCTAGTGGTTAGAGTGTTGGGCCAGTAACTGAAAGGCTGCTAGATCAAATCCCTGAGCTGACAACATAAAAAGCTGTCGCTCTGCCCCTGAACAAGCCAGTTAACCCACTGTTCCTAGGCTGTCATTGTAAATAAGAATTTGTTCTTAACTGACTTGCCTAGTAAAATAAAAAAAGAGAATGATGGAGGCCACTGTTTTCTTGGGGACCTTCAATAATGCAGACATGTTTTGGTACCCTTCCCCAGATCTATGCCTTGACAAAAACCTGTCTCGACGCTCTACGGACAATTCCTTTGACCTCATTGCTTGGTTTTTGCTCTGACATGCACTGTCAACTGTGGGACCTTATATAGACAGGTGTGTGCGCCTTTCCAAATCATGTCCAATCAATTGAATTTATCACAAGTAGACTCCAATGAAGTTGTAGAAACATCTCAAGGATGATCAATGGAAACAGGATGCACCTGAGCTCAATTTCGAGTCTCATAGCAAAGGGTCTGAATACTTATGTAAATAAGGTATTTCTGTTTTTAATTTTTTATACATTTGCAAACATTTCTAAAAACCTGTTTTCACTTTTGATTATGGGGCATTGTATGTAGATTGCTCAGGATTAATAAAAACAATTTTTTTTTTTAGAATAAGGCTGTAACGTAACATTTTGGAAAAAGTAAAGGGGTCTATGGGTATATCAAAGTTCCAGAGTCGGATCTCAGCTAGTTTTAAAGTTATGGCCCATTTAATACAGAGAAATTGGGATAGTAGGCAACGTTACCAATCACTGCCCTCCTTTTACTTATATCATTGCACATCCTGCAAATCACCAGAAGGTGACCATTTGGAATCCATTTTCACATTCACTCTGTTGGTAATGCTTACAAATTGGATCATAAGAAAAGAAGAACCCTCCAAATCGAATGACCGAGGGCCAATTGAATTACTGTGCCGTGGCCTGGATAGAGAGAGAGTGAGAGAGACGGGTGAGAGAGAGAGGGGTGAGAGAGAGAGAGTGAGAGAGAGAGAGGGGTGAGAGAGGGGTGAGAGAGGGAGAGGTGAGAGAGAAAGAGAGGGGGGAAGTTGATAGGGGAGAGAGAGGGAAAGTTAGGGAAAGAAAGAGCGAGAGAGTTATAATGTTAGAGAGAGAGAAAATTGGGTAGTGGAGGAGAGCAGTGGGCAATAAAGACTTTAATGAGGTAAACAAAAGCAGCCATTTCATGATTGAACCAATTGTTGTTTTTCAAGGATGGAGGGATGGAGTCCATTCCTTAAGATCCTCCATCCGCTCTCATTATTAAGAAGAGTGAGTAGGCTATTCTCCCAGTGTGCTGGGTTTGGAAAGTCCCACTTCAGAAACCTGATGTAGAATGCCTAAACTTCTGAACTCCTGAAATAACTGTTCTCTGACTAAGGCCAACCTAGCACTTGAAAATGCCAGGATCGACCCCTTTTTTCCCCATTTACGACTAAAATGACATACTCAAATCTAACTGCCTGTCGCTCAGGAACTGAAGCAGGGATATGCATATTGTTGATACCATTTGAAAGGAAACACTGAAGTTTGTGGAAATGTTAAATTAATGTAGGAGAATAACACATTAGATCTGGTAAAAGATAATACAAAGAAAAAAACATTCTTTTATTTTGATTTTTTTTTGTACCATCATCTTTGAAACACAACAGAAAGGCCAATATATGACTTAGGAAGCTAGGCGCAATTTAGATTTTGGCCATTAGATAGCAGCAGTGTATGTGCAAAGTTTTAGACTGATCCAACAAACATTTGTATTTTTGTTTGAAATTTTGTATCAAGACTGCCCAAATGTGCCCAATTTTCTTGTTATTTACAACCTCATGCTAATCGCATTAGCCTACGTTAGCTCAACCGTCCCACGGGAGACCCACCAATCCTGTAGAGGTTTTAAAGAGTCATTGTGCCCTGCATTAGTTCAAAATATTGCTTAAGGAAAATAACTATTTCTATTGTGCTGAGAGCTATTGTGCTGAAAACACCTGAACTCACTGCTCTCTGACTGAATGTGTTGCATTTTCCTTCATTAATTTAGAATACTGTGAGGACTAGAATAACTGCTTTGTTTGTTGCTAAGGGAAACCTCTCTCTGATTTGAGCAGGTCAAGAGGCACAGAGTACATCCTGCTATTAGAGAGTTGTTAAATACAGAAAGGCCTTCGAGGCTAGTCTATGGAGCTCTCCTGAGTTGCTTCAGCACTTATCTCTCCCTGTGGTTGGAGGCATTGGCGCCACGACATCGCATCCTACAGCAGGCTTCTCCTGGTTTCCGTCTACTCTACACAGAAAGGCCCTTGAGGCGAGCTGAAGGGTGGGACAAAAAATATGAAGATAACTAATGTAAAATATACTGTGTCCATAAAATGTATCTAAACTTAGCAAAAAAAGAAACGTCCCTTTTTCAGGACCCTGTCTTACAAAGATAATTAGTAAAAATCCAAATAACTTCACACTCTTCATTGTAAAGGGTTTAAACACTGTTCCCATGCTTGTTCAATGAACCATAAACAATTAATGAACATGCACCTGTGGAATGGTCGTTAAGACTAACAGCGTACAGACAGTAGGCAATTAAGGTCACAGTTATGAAAACCTAAGACACTAAAGAGGCCTTTCAACTGAACCTGAAAAACACCAAAAGAAAGTTGCCCAGGGTCCCTGCTCATCTGCATGAACGTGCCTTAGGCATGCTGCAAGGAGGCTTGAGGACTGCAGATGTGTCCAGGGCAATAAATTGCAATGTCTTTTTTTTGTTGTCGGATTTTTGTTGTGGGATTTGCGTTTATCGTCGAAGGAATGAGCCTGTACTATGGAGCGGGATCGATTTCGAGGTGGAGGGTCCGTCATGGTCTGGGGTGGTGTGTCACAGCATCATCGGACTGAGCTTGTTGTCATTGCAGGCAATCTCAATGCTGTGTGTTACAGGGAAGACATCCTCCTCCCTCATGTGGTACCCTTCCTGCAGGCTCATCATGACAATGCCACCAGCCCTACTGCTCATTCTGTGCGTGATCTCCTGCAAGACAGGAATGTCAGTGTTCTGCCATGGCCAGCGAAGAGCCCGGATCTCAATCCCATTGAGCACGTCTGGGACCTGTTGGATCGGAGGGTGAGGGCTAGGGCCATTCCCCCCAGAATTGTCCGGGAACTTGCAGGTGCATTGGTGGAAGAGTGGGGAAACATCTCACAGCAAGAACTGGCAAATCTGGTGCAGTCCATGAGGAAGAGATGCACTGCAGTACTTAATGCAGCTGGTGGCCACACCAGATACTGACTGTTACTTTTTGACCCCCCCCCCCCCCCCACACTTTGTTCAGGGACACCATTTATGTTAGTCACATGTCTGTGGAACTTGTTCAGTTTATGTCTCAGTTGTTGAATCTTGTTATGTTCATACAAATATTTACACGTTAAGTTTGCTGAAAATAAACGCAGTTGACAGTGAGAGGATGTTTCTTTTTTTGCTGAGTTTAGGTTCAGAACTTTTGTGAAACAGCACAGTTGGAAAATATATGGCAAATAGAAATCAAAACTGGATGGTCTTCAGAGATAGATGGGAGGGGTTGAGGGTAGCTGAAGGATGGGACTGAAAACAAACAAACGATAACTATTGTAAAATGTATTGTGTCTGTATAATGTATATAGTATGTATAAGCTGGAAGTAGAAGCCCAAGTGTTGTTCTACATTACTTTACTCCAATTAGGGGAAGGATGGTAGGGTAAAAGGAAAATATATAAAGGGGATTTTTTTTTATAGATATGCACACTCTTGGCATTCTCTCAACCAGTTTCATGAGGTAGTCACCTGGAATGCATTTCAATTAACAGGTGTGCCTTGTTAAAAGTTAATTTGTGGAATTTCTTTCCTTCTTAATGCGTTTGAGCCAATCAGTTATGTTGTAACAAGGTAGGGGGGTATACAGAAGATAGCCCTATTTGGTAAAAGTCCATATTATGGCAAGAACAGCTCAAATAAGCAAAGAGAAATGACAGTCCATCATTACTTTCAGACATGAAGGTCAGTCAATACGGAACATTTCAAGAACTTTTAAAGTTTCTTTAAGTGCAGTCGCAAAAACCATCAAGAGCTATGATGAAACTGGCTCTCATGAGGACTGCCACAGGAATGGAAGACCCAGAGTTACCTCTTCTGTAGAGGATACGTTCATTAGAGTTACCAGCCTCAGAAACTGAAGCCCAAATATATGCTTCAGAGTTCAAGTAAGAGACACATCTCAACATCAACTGTTCAGAGGAGACTGTGTGAATCAAGCCTACATGGTCGAATTGCTGCAAAGAAACCACTACCAAAGGACACTGTTAAGAAGAAGAGACTTGCTTGGGCCAAGAAACACGAGCAATGGACATTAGACCAGTGGAAATTTCTCCTTTGGTCTGAAGTCCAAATTGGAGATTTTTGGTTCCAACCGCCGTGTCTGTGTATTTCCCAACATAAAAGCATGGAGTAGGAGGTGTTATGGTGTTTGCTGGTGACACTGTCTGTGATTTATTTGGAATTCAAGGCACACTTAATCAGCATGGCTACCACAGCATTCTGCAGCTGGTTGAGAGAATGCCAAGAGTGTGTGCAAAGCTGTCATCAAGGTAAAGGATGGCTATTTGAAGAATCTCAAATTTCAAATATATTTTGAGTGGTTTAACACTTTTTTGGTTACTACATGATTCCATATGTGTTATTTCATAGTTTTGATGTCTTCACTATTATTCTACAATGTAGAAAATAGTACAAATAAAGAAAAACCCTTAAATGAGTAGGTGTTCTAAAACTTTTGACCGGTAGTGTATATATTTTATATACATATAAGAAATATATGGGGATTGGAAATTATGCGTAATAATTTGGAAATTATGCAGACAATTACATTGATGGAAGCCACAATCTGATGGAAGCCCCCCCCCCCACTCCCCCCCCAAAAAGGCTCTTGAGGTAGAGAGGTGTTTCTATATATACTCCTAAAGCTTGGGCTGAAGGGAGACTCTGAGGACACTGCAAAATGACTAATCAAAACCTAAAACTGACCCCTTCCCTTAACCTTAACCAAACCCATAGAGATGGAATCCGCAGTAGGGGGAAACAGCGCCGCTCGCTGCTAGAAACATGAGCATTTCACTGCACATGCGTTAACATCTGCAAATCTGTGTACGCGACCAATTCACTTTGATGTTTGAACTTAGCCATGACAGTTTGTCAAAGAAGGTGCAATGGTAAGTTTGATCAGATTTCTGTAGAGGTGTAGGCAGAATATGTTTCAGTGACTTTCAAACTAAAAATGCATGTCGCCTATAGCGAGTGCCAAACACTGACCGCGCATTCTGCAAGATATATTGTTTGAATAGACAATCAAAAAGTAAATGCTTCAGCCAACACCTCTAATCAAAAGACAAATTGTTGTTCAATATTTTGTTTATCAGTACATCATTGTGTTTATATCTCCTGCCTTGGTGTAGGCTCTGAGATTAAATAGGCTATGATGTCGCCCTCTTACCACACAGCAATACTGTAGCCTACCCATAATGCCAAATATTTTAAATAGGCTACCAGTCTATTTACTTTCGAGCACGCTTGGCTATTGAATGAACGATGGATAAATGGTAGCCTAATATGGGAATAAACCAGTTATGTCAGAAAAGGAGAGACATGTCCTGCAATACGATTATGATTTAGGCCTATATAAAAGTAAAATAAATATATTAGGCTACGCGTTGCTATGCGATCTTCTTAACAACATCTAATGCATCTGTTTTATCATTAGGCAGACATTTGAATTGTTTTATTATTCTCTTGCATCAAACACCATCTCCCCCATAAAGAACAATATTTGCTTGCAATACAATTGATCAACCACTAGAAGTTGGTCTGAGCTGTACACTTTCCAACAAGTTAAAAATGTATAAATACTAACCTTTGTGGGAAATCTGGTGCACACAAGGTTTATAGTTTTTTTGTGCACACACACACACACACACCTGATAAATGAGACTTCCTAGAAGGCCTTGGTGACCCATTCATTCACATCTCTTCTCTTTCACAACAACATGGATAGAACGGAAGCCCAAAATAGCCCTGGGGATGAGGACGAGGTGAGGACTGGGGGATGGGGTACTGTGACGTAGACACTTACCTATCTCAAAGCTCCCGTCGATGACGCCTGTTAGGTAACTGGGGATGTCAAAGCGCCTCTCCAGCTGGGTTATTGTGCTCTTCATGTAGCTGCCAGACAAGGCCTTGGCAAAGTAGGCAAACGACAGAGCCACAAGGAACATCTGAAGAGCACGAGGGGAGGAAGAAAGGAAGGCGACAGAAAGTGAGAGATAGAAGAAAGGCGGTGGGGAAAGAGATATTGGTTATTAATAATTAATACATATCGGATTGTACTTGTATCCAGATTTTCATCGTCAGAGAGAGGAAGAGTTACCCCTGTGTTGCCCTAATGTACACCACAGCTCTACTTTTCATTGGCTCATTAGCCTATTTTAGCTCCTGCTATCACATTTACTGTTTAATATTCAACTAGGCCTACATCATAGAAGCACAGAGGAGAGGAGGATAGAAGAGGGAAAGGAGGATGAGAGGGAAGACAGAGTGTATCTGTAACTACAGGGTATTGAGGAAGACCAGGACAAAGAGAGGATTAAGAGTCTACGTCAGACTTAAGATGGCTCCTTATGTGAGAGACCGATGACTCAACCCTAGCAACTGATGAAGAAAGGATTGGTTTTGACTAGGAGAGAGAACTTATACATTATGGATTGGCCTTCAGTCTTAGCACTTTTTTTTCTATCTAGAACCTAAAAGGGATCTTCGGATGTCCCCATAAGATAACCTTTAAAGAACCCTTGTTGGTTCAAGGTAGAACCCTTTTGGTTCCAAGTAAAACCCAAAATGATTCTACCTGGAACCCGAAAGTGTTATCCTATGGGGACAGCTGAAGAACCCAGTGTGGGTCCCAGTCTGTTTCTGATGTTCTTATGGAACTGTCGTGCCAAACATGTTTCGCAATTAGTAACAAGGTGTTGGCAAGATAGCACAAACAGATCGGGGACTAAGATAGAAAAGATGAGCTTCAGCATCCATTGCATCAGTCTTCCCATTCTGGGCCACACACGACTAGCAACACCTCCCATCTCTCACAATGACTAGGTTTGGACCAACATGTAAAGTGTTGGTCCATTGTTTTATGAGCTGAAATAAAAGATCCCTGAAATTTTCATATTTTACTCAAATTGTGTACACAAATGTGTTTATATCCTTGTTCGTGAGAAATTCTCCTTTGCCAAAATAATGCATCCATGTGACAGGTACGCATATCAAGAAGCTGATTAAACATCATGATCATTACACAGGTGCACCTTGCGCTGGGGACAATAAAAGGCCACTCTAAAATGTGCAGTTTTGTCACACAATGCCAGAGATATCTCAAGTTGAGGGAGAGTGCAATTGGCATGCTAACTGCAGGAATGTCCACCAGAGCAGAGCTCTGTTGCCAGAGAATTTAATGTTAATTTCTCTACCATAAGCCGCCTCCAACGTCGTTTTAGAGCATTTGGCAGTACATCCAACTGGCATCACAACCGCAGACTATTTGTATGCCGTTGTGTGGGGGAGCGGTTTTGGTGGCGGTGTAGTTTTGGTATGGGCAGGAATCGGTTACGGACAACGAACAAAATTGCATTTTAACGATGGAAATTTGAATGCACAAAAATACCATGAGGAGATCCTGAGGCCCATTATGAGGCCCATTTTTTTAAGGTATCTGTGACCAACACATGCATATCTGTATTCACATTTGTGTGAAATCCATAGATTAGGATCTAATGAATTGATTTAAATTGACTGATTTCCTCATATGAACTGTAACTCAGTAACATCTTTGAAATTGTTGCATGTTGCATTTATATTTTTGTTCAGTATATTTTTTTAAAAGCACCACAATACTCTTCTAGTACACATTGAAATGACCATGTCTTTGGCATTGTAATAACTGAAAACCCAAACATTATACATACGTTCCTGTGGCACTGTGAAAGAGAGAAAGAAAGAAAAAAAGAAAGAAAGAAAAAAAGAAAAAAGAAAGAAAGAAAAAAAAAGAAAGAAAGAAAAAAAGAAAAAAAATGAGGCTGTGTCCGAATACTCGTACTCTAAATAGAAGGCATTTTGAGTACACATTAGACATGTAAAAAATGTATAGAGTTGCAAGAAAATGAGCTTTAAAACGGAAAAATGTCTGCATCCCATGAAAGAAATTGTAGAATTGCAGGAAATACGTTTTAAACCGGAAAAATGTTCTCTCTGCCAACAAGAGGGTTCAAAACTGTTCGCTGCTCTGGCACCCCAATGGTGGAACAAGCTCCCTCACGACGCCAGGACAGCGGAGTCAATCACCACCTTCCGGAGACACCTGAAACCCCACCTCTTTAAGGAATACCTGGGATAGGATAAAGTAATCCTTCTAACCCCCCCCAAAAAAAAGATATAGATGTACTATTGTAAAGTGGTTGTTCCACTGGATATCATAAGGTGAATGCACCAATTTGTAAGTCGCTCTGGTTAAGAGCGTCTGTTAAATGACGTAAATGTAAATGAGCGGTTTGTGTCATGAACAGTGCTTGTGCCAATTGAAATGGGTGTGGCACGCGCATGCGGAAGGGGGGCCTGAGTGAAACACTTTGGGAACCACTGCATTAAATGATATATTCTTAGTATGGGTGTCTAGTACGTTGATATTTGTTGCTTACTGTATACAGTTTTACTAAACAGTATGATTAGTACACAGTATGTAGTTTTAGTAAGTGGTAAGAAAGACAGATTTTGGTCACGACGAGAGAGAGAGAGAGACAGAGACACAGAGAGAGACAAAGAGAGAGAGAGCGAGAGAGAGAGAGAGACACAGACAGAGAGACAGACAGAGAGAGAGAAAGCAAGAACGAGAGAGAGACAGAGAGAGAGAGAAAGCAAGAACGAGAGAGAGACAGAGAGAGACAGAGACAGAGACCGAGAGAGAGAGAGAGAAAGCAAGAAAGAAAGAGAGAGAGAGTTGAAGAGGAGACCATTTGTGGATTAAATGGCTGGTTAAGCAAGTGTTTAATGGAGTCCCTCAACAGGGATGTACTCTGCATGCTCTGCATACAGGCTACAGCACACACACCATCAATTCATCCAGCCAGTCAAAACTATAAAACAAACAAAACATAGCAATCCGTTATGGTATCATTATTGTTAATTTGAGGCATTAAGAAATTAACTCATGAATGATAACACCCCAGAGAGTTTCTGTTAGTGTGTATGGTCTACACTGGCAGCCAGCCAAAAATCCCTAGGAAGCACAAGCTCAATTACTGAGATAAACATTAATTCAGGCTTGCAACCACAACTGGAAGACAAGTGATAATTCAGGGTCTAATTCATGGTCGGATGGGACTTCATCTCTCCCAAGTACATTGTAATTCAAAATGGTCAGGGCTAATGAACCTTCAAGACTGTTTGCTTTCAATAACTTATGCCTCATTAACAACCTCCCCCTCTTTCTAACCATACTACATACTATTTAAAACATACTGTTTAGTACAAACGTATGCAGTAAGCAACAAATATCAACATACTTCTCATCCATACTGAGAAGGCGTCATCAAATGCGAAATCGCGCTTGTTCCTCACCATTCGTACATTTTTGTGGAGCACATCCCCTATTCTGATTATCAGCTGTTGTCGAACACACGTGGGTGTGAAAAGACGATTTTCTTCCTCAATAGTGTGCAGCGAATTCTACTCGATGAAAACCTGAAATAAGTATGCCATCCTGGCATTTAAAGTATACTCGATTTTCTAAATGTCACAAACGCAAAACAAATATTTTTTTTGCATACTCAAATGGCCTACTATTTAGGAAGCAAGTACGGGTATCCGGACATGGCCATTATCTCCCTCTGTCTGGGTCTCTCTATGTCTCTCTCTCCCTCCCCCTTTCTATCTCCCACCGTCCTCTCTCTCTTCATTTTCAGACAGTCAAATCCAGAGCAGCATAGACTGTTGGGCCCAGGTAGGAGAGAGGAAAGGCAGGAATAAGGGAAGATAGGAGGAAGGAGAGATATCTTCCCTAATTCCTTCCTTTCCTCTCTCCTGCCTGGGCCCAAGAGTCAATTAGCTCTCTAATTCCCTCAGGGTAGACAAAAGACACTTGAAGAAACCAACCTTTTTGTTGTTCTAAAGCCAATCACGGCTTCAATTCTGTAATCTCTCTCACTCTCTCAGAGTTTGAAAATGGGCCAGAAAACCTTGGTCTTGGTTCTCCCTGTGCCTTGTAGCCCTGATTGAGGGAACCAATATCAATCAATCAAAATTTATAGAGCCCTTTTTACATCAGCCAATGTCACAAAGTGCTAATACAGAAACTCAGCCTAATACCCCAAACAGCAAGCAATGCAGATGTAGAAGCACGTGGCTAGGAAAAACTCCCTAGAAAGGCAGGAACCTAGGATGAAACCTAGAGAGGAACCAGGCTCTGAGGGGTGGCCAGTCCTCTTCAGGCTGTGCTGGGTGGAGATTATAACAGTAGATGGCCAAGATGTTCAAACGTTCATAGATTACTTGAGATCCACTTCACGCATGTAACCTATACTTTCCTGCAAATAATTTAGTGTGGGCGAACGGTTTGCTGATGTCAACATTGTGAACAGCGTTCCCCATGATGGCGGTAGGGTTGTGGTATGGGCAGGCATAAGCTACAGACAACGAACACAATTACATTTTAGCGATTGCAATTTCAATGCATAGAGATACCGTGCCAAGATCCTGAAGCCCATTGTCGTGCCATTCATCTGCCGACATCACCTCATGTTTCAGCATGATAATACACAGACCCATGTCGCAAGGATCTATACACAATTCCTGGAAGCTGAAAATGTCCTAGTTCTTCGATGGCCTGAATACTCACCAGACATGTCACCCATTGAGCATGTTTGGGATGCTCTGGATCAACGTATACGACAGCGTGTTCCAGTTCCCACCAATATCTAGCAACTTCGCACAGCCAATGAAGAGGAGTAGGACAACATTCCACAGGCCACAACCAACAGCCTGATCAACTCTATGTGAAGGAGACGTGTCGCACTTCATGAGGCAAATGGTGGTCACACCAGATACTGACTGGTTTTCTGATCCCCGCCCCTACCTTTTTTTTTTAAAGGTTTATGACCAACCGATACATATCTTTATTCCCAGTTATGTGAAAGCCATAGATTAAGGCCTAATTTATTTCAGTTGTCTGACTGTATGAACTGTAACTCAGTAAAATCTTTGAAATTGTTGCATGTTGCGTTTATATTTTTGTTCAGTATACATGTTCATAGAGGAGAATAACTATTCTGATAAAGGAAAATGTACTTTTTTACAAAGTAGAGGCATACAAAGACAAAATAAATGTGGTACAGTGTGGAAATAATAACATGACTGAAGGAAATGCATTCACTACTCATGAAACATTTTTTGAACTTGCACATGACCAGAGCCCTCTGGAGCCTTAATTTCCCAGAATTTCCCACTACGGCTTTAAGATTTCCTCTGCTGGTAACTATCGGAGGCTATTAGGATACAGAGAGCAGCAAGAGTAATCTCAGGTGCCTAAGGGTTTAGCGAAGATGTGCTAGGCTAACCGCTAACAGCTAACAAATCCTTCGGCTCTTCTATGATGACATGGCATTTCTAATGTTTAGTTATTCAGAGACAGACACAGCAGCCTGGTAGGTAGAACACTTTGCATAAGCTTGTCTAGTGGGAATACATAATTACACTGTCTCCTAGAATCAATATCCTGTATCAACAGAGCAAAGTAGGATGACATGTAGGCCAAGAAAATCTCTTACACTAATAGAAAACCAATAACTCATTGATCTGCATTTAATTGAAAGGAAAACACTGTCTGAGCCCAGCTCTGAATTTATGTCATCACATCTATGGTCCACATGTGTGTCAACATGTTTAAGTCAAATCTCACTGCCAGCACTGTCATAACTAGCATAGTCACAATTAATCAGCTTGAGTTAGTCATACAGTTTCAATGCAAGGCCATACAATAGATCCTTTCTTTACACCCCAACAAAGGGTCTATAGAGTGTTCGCAGTCACAATTAACCCATGATCAACCCAAAATGGCTTTTCTGCATGGTCATATTATGGCTATCTAGGTTACACATGAATTAGCCATATCTATGACTAAAAAGATAATACTTTTACAATCTGAGCTCTATTGTATCTCTTTTTTAGAGCTTTGATTTCTAAAATGTCTTCTAGTCATAGATATGGCTACAGGTGAATATTCAAACATAAGTTGATCTTAGCCATATTAGCTCCATAGCCTCATCTCATTGTGAATATGAAAGAGAAAAGGTAGCACTTTATCTTTATATCTGTTCACCGGACGTGCTACCTGTCCCAGACCTGCTGTTTTCAACTCTAGAGACAGCAGGAGCGGTAGAGACTCAATGATCGGCTATGAAAAGCCAACTGACATTTACTCCTGAGGTGCTGACCTGTTGCACCCTCGACATCCACTGTGATTATTATTATTTGACCCTGCTGGTCACCTATGAAAATTTGAACATCTTGGCCATGTTCTGTTATAATCTCCACCCGGCACAGCCAGAAGAGGACTGGCCACCCCTCATAGCCTGGTTCCTCTCTAGGTTTCTTCTTAGGTTCTGGCCTTTTTAGGGAGTTTTTCCTAGCCACTGTGCTGCTACACCTACATTGCTTGCTGTTTGGGGTTTTAGGCTGGGTTTCTGTACAGCACTTTGAGATATCAGCTGATGTAAGAAGTGCTTTATAAATAAATTTGATTTGATCTTAAAGAACAGAAATGACCAGGAAGCCCATTTACTAAGAAATAGCATGGCAAAATGGTAATAAACTAATCATTTATTAATTACTTAAGCTATTTGTTTGTTTGGGATTTCATTAAATTAAGCACCACTTGGCACCATTTGTGTACCAGAAAGTACCCATTCGAGTTACCACATACTTTCCTGTTAAATAGTCTACCAATACCAGTGGAAACAGTACGACGATGTGCTAATGAGTAGAATATTGCGATATGTATTTATCATGGCATTACAGTTCAAAGAAACACCATAGAACCCTGAGTCACACCGGCGGGCTAACTAACAATCCTGAGAAACTGACCTTTTTCAACTTTGAACATACTTTAACAAACAGTCTTATTTTAAGAGGCTTAGACACCATTGTCTCATGTAGATTTAATCCTGAAGAATAACAAGCTGCTACTCTCTGATCTCTGAGGTGGACGCAAATCCTTTGTGTCAGGGGGAAGGATGTTTTAAGGCGATTAAAGACCCACTCCTTGATTAAAAAAGCAGCTATAAAGCTGAGGGATGGGGCTTCAAAATAGGTTGAAGACTCAGTGTTAATTTTGTCAACTAAAATATTCATCAAACTCCTATTTTACAGTGGCAGTTGATGAGACTATATCTGACTAAATAGAGCCAGAAAAACAAGAAGTAAACAAATTGTTTTTCATTTCAGTTTACTAAAACGAGACGAGAAAAAATTATCTATGTGACTAACATCTGACTACTAAGTGTGGACTGGACAATACTTTTTGAAGAGATTGAGAGCTTTTCAATAATAATCATGATTAATATTAGCAACACAGATGTGCAGTTCTGTTAACCTCACTAGGGTAGGGGACAGCATTCAGAATTTTGGATGAAAAGCGTGCCCAAAATAAACTGCCTGCTACTCAGGCCCAGAAGCTAGGATATGCATATAATTGGTAGATTTGGATAGAAAACACTCTAAAGTTTCCAAAACTGTTAAAATAATGTCTGTGAGTATAACAAAACTGATATGGCAGGCGGAAACCTGAGGAAAATCCATCCAGGAAGTGCTTTTATTTTTAAATGGCTGTTTTTCCATTGAAAACCTATCCACTATACAAAGCTTTTACTCTGTAAAATGAGGGAGAAACACCACTTTCAATGAGAGGACAGTGGACATTTCCAGACATGAGTCCTGCGTGTGACCGGGAGCGTGTCTTTCTTGTTTTTCCTTTTCTATTGACGAAGTTATTGTCTGGTTGAAATATGATCGATTATTTATGACAAAAACAACCTGAGGATTGATTATAAACATCGTTTGACATGTTTCTACGAACTTTTATGGTACTTTTTTGATTTTTCGTCTGTCTGTTATGACCTGGCTTTGTTCCAATGGACTACTGAACAAAACACACCAACAAAATGGAGGTTTTTGAATATAAAGAGGGACTTTATCGAACAAAATGAACATTTGTGTAACATGGAGTCTTGGGAGTGCAACCACATGAAGATCAAAGGTAAGTGATACATTTTATTGCCATTTCTGACTTTCGTGACTACGTACAGTTACCAGCCAAGTAGATTCATGTTTTGTGTGCTGAGCACTGTCCTCAGATAATCGCATGGTTTGCTTTCGCCGTAAAGCCTTTTTGAAATCTGACACAGCGGTTGGATTAACAACAAGTTTATCTTTAAGCTGAGGTATAACACTTGTATCTTTTATGTATGTTTATGAGAATTTCTGTTTTGTTGAGTTTCACCGGATGTTGTTTGAGACATTGGATTACTGAACAAAACGTGCAACAAAACGGAGGTTTTAGGATATAAAGAGGGACTTTATCGAACAAAACAAACATTTATTGGGTAACTGGGAGTCTTGTGAGTGTAACCATATGAAGATCAAAGGTAAGTGATTCATTTTATCGCTATTTCTGACTTTTGTTACTCCTCTACTTGGCTGATTACTGTTTGTAATGATTTGTCTGCTGGGCGCTGTTCTCAGATAATCGCATGGTTTGCTTTCGCCGTAAAGTATTTTGGAAATCTGACACCGTGGTTGGATTAACAAGAAGTTAATCTTTAAACCGATGAATAACGCTTGTATGTTTCATAAATTTTTATAATGAGTATTGCCGTTTTTGAATTTGGCGCTCTGCAATTTCACTGGATGTTGGCCAGGTGGGACGGTATACCCCTAGAGAGGTTAAGCAGTGGGAAGGATGTGTCACACCCGGCAAACACAGCCGGTGAGCTGCTGGGGAGAAAGCAATGCGTGTGGGCAGAAAAGCACAGGCTCCGCTCCGGCTCCATTTATACATAATGCGCAGGTGACTCTCTTGCTTCACTTGAGCTAACCAGTCACCACCAGCCTTCTATTTAGCTACCCTTTGCCTTGTTAAGAAACACACGCTGCTTTACGAAATAAAAAACAATAGCAGCACTGAGTTTAATAGTAAAACAACAGTCTAGCTATGTTTTTCTCTCCCTTGAGTAGGCTATAGAAAAGTAGGCTCTTTGAATCCGCAGTCTTTCACACTGCATTTCATATACAGGTTCTGTAGCCAACGTAGCCAAGTCAACCTCTTTTCCTGAGAGAAAAGGCTTGATTATAGACCTTAGGCTACCCTTCAAAGGACATGACCCATAATACCGCCGCTACGTTTTTTGGGCCACTACACTATATCTGACTGGGTAAATAACTTTATTTTGAGTTAATGTGGACCCAGTAGCTCAGACTTTAACACTTGGACCAGGACTCGAGCACTGGGACTCGGACTTCAGCCATAGGGACTTGTGACCTGGACTCGATCCGTAGCTTATGCCTACCCATACCATAACCCCACACCGCCACCATGGGGCACGTTGACATCAGAAAACCGCTCGCCCACACAACGCCATATACGTGGTCTGTGGTTGTGAGGTCGGTTGGACATACTGCTAAATTCTCTAAAATGTCATTGGAGGTGGCTTATGGTAGAGAAATGAACATTCAATTCTCTGGCAAAAGCTCTGGTGGACATTCCTGAAGTCACCATGACAATTGCACGCTCACTCAAAACTTGAGACATCTGTTGCATTCTGTTGTGACAAAACTGCACATTTTAGAGTGGCCTTTTATTGTCCCCAGCACTAATATGAGTCTAATATGTTAGTATTTGTTGCCTACTGCATACATTCCTACTAAACAGTATGTTCTAAATTGCATGTAGTATGATAAGTACACAGTTTAAGTAAGTAATAGGCAAGACAGATTTCGTACACGGCTATGGACTGTCAGCCTTTGCATCCACTGTGTCTATGAATTTGAGGGTGGCTTCAAAATTTCCCGAGGCCCATTCCCTCAGCTTGCCTATCAAAATGGCAGTTTATAACTTATTTGTATTTTTTTATTTAACTAGGCTAGTCAGTTAAGAATAAATTCTTATTTACAATGACGGCCTACCCCGGCCAAACCCGGACGACGCTGGGCCAATTGTGTGCCGTCCTATGGGACTCCCAATCACGGCCGGATGTGAATCAACCTGGATTTGAACCAGGGCACATGTTTAGTATTAGTGGATTGAATAAATCTCTTTGCCCGAGTGGCGCAGTGGATATATCAAAAGGAATTTAAAAGGGAGAAAGAGGTCCAGAAAGACCCATGTGACTTGTCCTGTAAGGATGTACGCTGAGAGTCGTGAAGCAAGTTCAGGGAGTGAATACATTTCATTAATAAATGAACAAAACAAGAAACACAAACAGCGCACCAACATGAAACAGGAACAATGACGACTGGGGAAGAAACCAAAGGAAGTGACATATAAAGGGCAGGTAATCAAGAAGGTGATGGAGTCCAGGTGAGTGTCATTATGTGCGTAACGCTGGTGACGTGTGTGCGCCATAACGAGCAACCTGGTGACCTAGCGGCCAGAGAGGGAGCACACGAGTTCCTAATGTGCTCTGTTGAGAGAGCAACGTCAGTCACTTTTCATGTTTCACTATGGCAACAACTTTCGTTGGCAGGTATTGGATTGACTGACACTTTTCAGAGTGCTTCAGGAGAAAACAACAGAAATCCATCACCTGAGAGTGTAGAACTGAACTAATATCCTTGGGATATTGACCACTATCATGGCTATCTCCGGATATATTGTCCCCGTCCATACAGTCAGCGGGGTTCTCCATTCATTGTGGGAACAGAAAGAAAGAACTCTCCGGGAAACACAGAGGTGGAGGAGTATATCTCATTAATTATTAACACCATGGCGTGACTGTGGTAACGTACAGGAATTCCCAATCTGGAATACCTCATCAAATTCTGACCACATTAGCTCCCAAAATAACTTGGGGGTTATATTCAATGCCTTGTATATTCCCCCTCAAGCCTACACAGCGACGACTCTCAAGGAACTACACTGAACTTCGTGCAAACTGGAAACGGCATATCGTGAGACATCACATGCTTGACCATTGTTACTCTCCCTTCCGGGATGGCTACAATGCCTTTCCCCAACCCTGCCTACTGCAAGGGGAATGGAAACGCTTCAGGAAGTGAAGCTGAGCAAAGAGATGTATTCAATCCACTAATACTAAACATGTGCTTGTATCATAGAAACATCTGTTTTTATTATTTTGATCTTGAACAACGTTGATTAGAGGTATGAGTAGCGCCATCTTGAATTGGCATAGTAACGACTGACACCCATGCGTCATTGGTCGTGAGAAAATTGGGAGTTTTGGTGTGGAGACTGAAAGTGAATTCTGCTACTGGGTGGCGCCTCACCTCTACTGGACCTGAACGATTTCTCACAACTTTGACAGCTCTATATTAAGTTAATATTAAGGTAAGAAAATGTATACAATTTGTTTTTAATGTTGGTAATTATAATATGTACATTTTAGAGTATTTTTTCATGTTGATAAAATGAGTGTGAAATTAAATTTTGATAACAAGGTGGCTACTTGATTTAGCTCATCTTGTCTTTGGATGTAAATGTTTTCTTATTGATATCTGTACAAAATAAAACTCATATTGACAATTTGAAGAGCATTTGTCATTAGCTAAAACGAACTAGCTAACGTTAGTGATTAGATATAAAAATAGCTAGCTAGCCAGGCAAGTGGGGGCTGCTGCATGATTGCTATTTTACCAGTAAAATGTATGATTCCCATATAGCTAGCTAGAATAATTATTAGCTAGCTAGCTAACTAGCTACATAGCTAGATATGTTGTTTTGTTTAATCTGTGATTCCTAAAAAGAGTATGCCTCCTGGCTGTTGATTGCAGCCTGAAGCCTAACCCTGATAACTTGTACAATTGCCTTCCATTCATGATTCCTTTTTATGTGCTGAAGGGTAATCGTTACTTGGGGAAGACGAGGACGAAGAGTATGAGATTGAAATAGAGGAGCCGGAGGAAGTTGAGAAGCCACCACATGATGCTGATGCCTCTCAGCCAAGCTTTTTGACTGGAATTTAACTGTCAATGATTATTTTGATTTATTATTAGGCAGGGGTGAAAGTAAATGTAATTTATTCCCGGCATGTGACCTCCTATTTGTGCATGCGTTTCTTTTTATATTTTTATGGACCTCAAAGAATTACATCCCCATTAATTTAATTGGATTTCTATGGGCCTAATAGTCAAGATTTGTTATAACTTTTACAATGTATTAGGCTACCCTTTAATGTGGCATAAACACTACCAGTCATGATGTTTTCATCTAATTTTCAAACAATTATTCAAAAGGCTCATGTAGGCTACCTGTGCACAGTACTCAGCGAAAATGGTTCTTAAGCCTCATTTAGATTATTTTTCTGCTTATAAATTTCCGACATTTGGTAAGCTATTTGTTAGTCAACTTGTCTATAATTAGATACGTTGCTTCTCTTCTGTCATTACTTGATTCTCGTCTAGAATACTATATAAAGCCTTGTTCACCAGAATGATGTCATAAAATCGATAGAATGATCAATGCATCATTAACAATCTAGTTGACATTGGTAAAGTTCTTTCATTTTTGCTTTTCTCACAGAGCAAGGACATTTAGGGTCCAGGGGACCAAATTACATCACTTTGACCAGTTTTAAGAAAATTAAAAGCTGTGAAAAAGATCCAACATGTTTCTGATGTTATTTCAGTTCGTCTTGGATGCTTACTGTTAGCTTTTATGACGCTGAAAGAAATTCCACGTTTAGGATACACAACAGGTCTCTAAGCGCACATTCGCATTCTCTCAAGATGCTGAAAGAAAGAAATCATATACAGTATCTCCACTCCTGTTCCCGAGACAAAATGAACATTCTATAAATTTTACTGTGAGGAACACTAAATTCTGCAGGAGTGAATATTATAATAGGCTTACAGTCAGTGTCCAGACTTCAGTTACTATTCCAACTATTAGGCAAATCATTCTGGCATCTATACAGTGCCATTGGATAAGTGCAAAGAGACATCACTTACAAAACACCAAAAAGTGTTATGAATGACATACAGTGATTGTCATTCTTTAGGCCTAAATAAATCTTGTAACCTGAATTGATGTGTACACTGCTGTCAGCGCACGTCTCTGGGCCACTCATCTCTGCCTTGGCAAAAACTGTTCATCATCATCGAACCACACCGCATTTTGGAGCACATTCCACACGTTTTCAAGTCTATCTGCAAATGTTTCATGCAACTGCCATGCAGTGATGATAAAAAGGGGAATAGATTACAAGACAACTGTAGGCTGTTTTAATTATTGTGATAGGCTCATGTTCTACCGGTACAGTGTACCCCCACTATTTATTTTGATGATACTCCGTACTGGACCAATCCAGCTAACTTTCACCCCTGCCTATATATAAATTAGGTATATCCTTTTGTAAATACTCTCTCTCATCTCTCTCTCTCACACCTCTCTAGGACACAGTGGTGGACTGTCAGCTCAGACCTTTGTGAGGTGGACGACACTATAGACATGTCACCTGTGCTCCACCGTGACAAGGATAGAGATTGGACAACATGCTACTGAGGCTGTAAACAGGGCTGAGGGACAAATCACACACTAACAGGACATATGCATAGACATGCATAACGTACACAACTAGGTACTATTAAAAGGGTCTCCTAGTCTTCACCCAGTAGCTTAGATTGTCACTGGTCATTTCCCCGTTCTTGCATGCTTTTCATTCTGACTCTGAGTATTAGTCTATAGGCCAAGAGGAATGTCTGCAAGAAGAAATTAAAGTTGTAAAATACCATTATTATTATTATTATTATTATTATTATTATTATTATTATTATTATTATTATATATTCTTTATTGTTATATGTTTTAATTACAGTTCAATTTTGTTTTCAGGTTTTCTTTCAAAGTTATTGTTTTATTAATATTATATTACTTGTGTATGTCTTCATCAAATGTAAGACTAAATGCCATTTGTAAAATGTTTTAATGCATATACAGTGCATTCGGAAAGTATTCAGACTCCTTGACTTTTTCCACATTTTGTTATGTTACAGCCTTACTCTAAAATTGATGAAAATGTTTGTTTTTTTAAATGTTGCATATGTATTAAAAATAAAAACGGAAATATTACGTTTACATATTACTATTCAGACCCTTTGGCAGTGATTACAGCCTCGAGTCTTATTGGGTATGACGCTACAAGCTTGGCACACCTGTCTTTGGGGAGTTTCACACATTCTTCTCTGCAGATCCTCTCAAGCTCTGTCAGATTGGATGGGGAGCGTTGATGCACAGCTATTTTCAGGTCTCTCCAGAGATGTTCGATCGGGTTCAAATCTGGGCTCTGGCTGGGCCACTCAAGGACATTCAGAGACTTGTCCAGAAGCCACTCCTGCATTGTCTTGGCTGTGTGCTTAGGGTCGTTGTCCTGTTGGAAGGTGAACCTTCACCCCAGTCAGGTCCTGAACGCTCTGGAGCAGGTTTTCATCAAGGATCTCTCTGTACTTGGCTCCGTTCATCTTTCCCTCGATCCTGACTGGTCTCCCAGTCCCTACCGCTGAAAAACATCCCCACAGAATGATGCTGCAAGCACCATGCTTCACCGTAGGGATGGTGCCAGGTTTCCTCCAGACGTGACGCCTGGCATTCAAGCCAAATAGTTCAATCTTGGTTTCATCAGACCAGAGAATCTTGTTTCTCATGGTCTGATAGTCTTTAGGTGGCTTTTGGCAAACTCCCAAGCGGGCTGTCATGTGGTTTCTTTGCAGAGGAGTGGATTACGTCTGGCCGCTCTACAATAAAGGCCTGATTGGCGGAGTGCTGCAGAGATGGTGGTCCTTCTGCAAGGTTCTCCCATCTCCACAGAGGAACTCTAGAGCTCTGTCAGAGTGACCATTGGGTACTTGGTCACCTCCCTGACCAAGGCCCTTCTCCCCAGATTGCTCAGTTTAGCCGGGAAGCCAGCGCTAGGAAGAGTCTTGGTGGTTCCAAACTTCTTCCATTTAAGAATGCTGGAGGTCACTGTGTTCTTGGGGACCTTCAATACTGCAGACATTTTTTGGTACCCATACCCAGATCTGTGACTCAACACACTCCTGTCTCGGAGTTCTACGGACAATTCCTTCGACCTCATGGCTTGTTTTTTTCTCTGACATGCACTGTCAAGTCTGGGACCTTATAAAGACAGGTGAGTGCCTTTCCAAATCATGTCCAATCAATTGAATTTACCACAGGTGGACTCCAATCAAGTTGTAGAAAGATCAAGGATGATCAATGGAAACAGGATGCACCCAAGCAAAATCTTTGGTCTAATAGCGAAGCGTCTGAATACTTGGACACACCGACTTATTCAAGGGTTTTCATTTATTTTTGATATTTCCTACATTGTAGAATAATAGTGAAGACATCAAAACTATGAAATAATACATATGGAATCATGTAGTAAGAAAACAAGTGTTAAACAAATCAAAATATATTTTATATTTGAAATTCTTCAAAGTAGCCACCATTTGCCTTGATGACAGCTTTGCACACTCTTGACATTCTCTCAACCAGCTTCACCTGGAATGCTTTTCCAACAGTCTTGAAGGATTTCCCACATATGCTGAGCACTTGTTGGCTGCTTTCCCTTCACTCTGCGGTCCAACTCATCCCAAAACATCTGTTGGGTTATTTGGGCTGCAATTTTTGAGGCTGGTGACTCTAATGAACTTATCCTCTGCAGCAGAGGTAACTCTGGATCTTCCTTTCCCGTGGAGGTCCTCAAGAGAGCCAATTTCAACATAGCGCTTGATGGTTTCTGTGACTGCACTTGAAGAAACTTTCAAAGTTCTTGACATTTTCCAGATTGACTGACTTTCATGTCTTAAAGTAATGATAGAGTGTCATTTCTCTTTGCTTATTTGAGCTCTTTCTTGCCATAATATGGACTTGGTCTTTTACCAAATAGGGCTGTCTTCTGTATACCACCCCTACCTTGTCACAACGCAACTGATTGGCTCAAACGCATTAAGGAAAGAAATTAACAAGGCACACCTGTTAATTGAAATGCATTCCAGGTTACTGCCTCATGAAGCTGGTTGAGAGAATGCCAAGAGTTTGCAATGCTGTCATCAAGGCAAAGGGTGGCTACTTGGAAGAAATGTTGATTTGCGTAACAATTTTGGGTTACTACATTATTCCATATGTGTTATTTCATAGTTTTGATGATGTCTTCACTTTTATTCTACAATGTAGAAAATAGTAAAAATAAAGAAAATCCCTGGAATGAGTAGATGTGTCCAAACATTTTGATGAGTACTGTTTGTAAATAAGGTATTTTTCACTTTGTCATCATGGGGTATGGTGTGTAGATTGCTGAGATAAAAAAATATTTAATCAATTTTTGAATAAGGCTGTAATGTAACAAAATGTGGAAAAAGTCAAGGGGTTTGAATACTTTCCAAAGGCACTGTATATGGGTTTAGAAAATATGCTTGTTTAAAACTTCTTATGGCTTGGGGGCAGTATTTCGACATCTGGATGAGAAGCGTGCCCATAGTAAACTGCCTGTTACTCAGGCCCAGAAGCTAGGATATGCGTATAATTATTATTAGGATGTGTTCGTCTGCATGTTTTGACCGCCTTTGAGCCAGTGGAGTACTGAACAAAATGTGCCAACAAAACAGTTTTTGGGATATAAAGAGGGACTTTATCGAACAAAACTAATATTTATTGTGTAGCTGGGACTTTTGTGACTGCAACCATATGAATATCTTCGAAGGTAAGTGATTCATTTTATCGCCATTTCTGACTTTTGTAATTCCTTTACTTGGTTGTAAAATGTTTGTATGCTTTTGTAAGCAGAGCGCTGTCCTCAGATAATCGCATGGTATGCTTTCGCCGTAAAGCCTTTTTGAAATCTGACAAAGCGGCTGGATTAACAAGAAGTTCATCTTTAAGCCGATGTATAACACTTGTATTTTTTTATGAATGTTTATTATGACTATTTCTGTATTTTGAATTTGGCGCACTGCAATTTCACAGGATGTTGTCGAGGTGGGTTGCTAGCGGAACAAACACAAAAAAGCAAACATTTTCTACAGGAAATATTTACAAAGGGGTCAGGAACATTTCATGTCGATTGAATGTTAAACAGATTCGGGATTGGTGTCCCGTCCACGGGATGGTTGAGCTAACATAGGCTAATGTGATTAGCATGATGTTGTAAGTAACAAGAACATTTCTCAGGACAGACATATCTGATATTGGCAGAAAGCTTAAACTCTTGTTAATCGAACTGCACAATTTACTGTAGCTATTACAGTGAATACCATTCTTGTTTGAGGAGAGTGCACAGTTTTTAACATGAAAAAGTTATTAATAAATTAGGCACATTTGGGCAGTCTTGATACAACATTTTGAACAGAAATGCAATGGTTCATTGGATCAGTCTAAAACTTTGCACATACACTGCTTCCATCTAGTGGCCAAAATCTAAATTGCAGCTGGGCTGGAATAATACATTATGGCCGTTCTCTTGCAATTTAAAGATGGTACAAAAAAAATACAAAATCACGGTTGGTTTGTTCTTTGTATTATCTTTTACCAGATCTATTGTGTTATATTCTCCTACATTCCTTTCACATTTCCACAAACTTCAATGTGTTTCCTTTGAAATGGTACCAAAAATATGCATATTCTGTGCTTCAGGGCCTGAGTTACAGGCAGTTAGATTTGGATATGTCATTTTAGGCGAAAATTGAAATAAGGGGCAGATCGCAAGGTAAACCCTTTGAAGAAGTGAATGGATAGAGCTCTGTTTCTATTTTCAACAGTAAACATTTTCAAAGGGGTCAGGAACATTGAATGTCGATTGAATGTTAAAGGAAAACCTTTGAAGAAGTGAATTGACAGAACTCTGTTTCTTTCAACAGGAGCGGCCAGAGCAAGGTGCATCCACTCTACCACATTAAATGATTATCCACAACCATGAGCAGACAGACCTGTCTCTCAATGGTGTTAAGAATTAACAAAAATTCAGGAGAGTGGACCAGACTTGAATGCATCATTTAATTAGTTGCCTTTAATTTAGGGCCCAGCTGACAACATCCGGTGAAATTGGAGGGCGCGCAATTCAAATAAATAATCGTAATATTAAACATTCATGAACATACAAGTATCTTATGTCATTTATAAGCAAAAAATTCTTGTTAATCTAACTGCGTTGTCCGATTTACAATAGGCTTTATGGCGAAAGCATACCATGCGATTGTGTGAGGACAGCGCCCCACATCAACATATTTTTCAACCAAATCAAAAATAGCGATTAAATAAATCACTTACTTTTGAAGATCTTCCTCTGTTTGCAATCCCAAGGTTCCCAGCTACAACATGAATGGTCGTTTTGTTAGATAAAATCCTTCTTTATATCCCAAAAGGTCTGTTTAGTTAGCGCCATCGATTCCAGTAATCCACTCGTTCAACATGCAGACAAAGGAGTCCTAAAAACTACTGCTAAACTTTGTTCAAACAAGTCAAACGACGTTTCTATTTAATCCTCAGTTACTCTAAAATGTAAATAAACTATAATATTTCATTCGGAAAATAGTATGTTCAATAGGAAAGCAAAATTAGTAAGCACGCGCCCTCTCCCTCGCACACCAAAAGACGGATATTGTTCCGGTGATCTCCTCACCAAAACTCAAAATTCTTGCTTGTTTTTTAAAAAACAAGCCTGAAACCTTGAATAAAGACTGTTGACATCTAGTGAAAGCCCCAGGAATTGCAATCTTGGAGATGGATTTATATAGAAACAATAGGTTTCCATTATAAGAGCCTGGGACCTCAAAAACAAAAAGAATTCCGGGTTGGTTTTCCTTGGAATTTTCACCTGCCATATCAATTATATTATAGTGTCAGACATTATTTTAACAGTTTTAGAAACTTCTAAATGTTTTCTATCCAATGCTACCAATTATATGCATATCCTGGCGTCTGGGCCTTAGTAACAGGCAGTTTACTCTGGGCATGTCAGTCAGGCGGAAATTCAGGAAACTAGACCCTATCGCAGAGAGGCTTTAACACAGCTCCCAGATCCCTACTAGCTCAATAAACACCAGCTGCTACTAACTGCCAATCAGTGTCCACGCCTGTTGCAACACTAACTAGTTGCCATGAATGCAGCTCCTCAACAGCATCAGCTGAAACATATTTAACCTCCACACCTTGCCTCACTCCTTAATCACCACTGCCACCCGACTTAAACCTGACCAAACTAACATTCCTTTGTGTTCTACATTGCATGTTGCATTGCATGACACTGTGCGTTATTAGCCTTGTCAAGGACTGCTGAGCAAGTTCTCCACTAAGCAAGTACATTTTTATATTTTGTTGAATCTCGCACCTGCTCCCATCAGGTCTCGTTCCCAAAACTCTACTTTGTTTGTCTCTCAACCTTGCTGCTGAAATTAGTTGGCTCTTGGCACTTCATGCTTTTTAGTTAGCTTCAACTGCTGTCTTCAGGCTCTTTATATCCCTCGTTCCTCTCCAGGCTGCTAGAAAGAATGGCGCCGGAAGGTAATGGCTGCCGTTTTACAGGCTCCTAACCAATTGTGCTATTTAGTGTTTTTTCGCAATGTTTGTAAATTATTTTGTACATAATGTTAATGCTACCGTCTCTTATGACCAAAAAGAGCTTCTGTATATCAGAACAGCAGATTTTTTCTTTAATGAGTCTGACACAAAGGATATAATGTTGCTCCCAGACAAGGCCCAAATCCCTGTCATTCCCGTGAAGAAAATAAGAAAATACAGTGGGAGGCGATCAGGGTGCCTTCGTCAGCGAGTGGGTAACCCGCCTCTATCATCTGTTCTATTGGCCAATGAGTAATCACTGGAGAATAAACTGGATAAGCTCCATTCGAGACTATCCTACCAAAAGGACATTAAAAGCTGTAATATCGTGTGTTTCTCTGAGTCATGCCTGAACAATGACACAGATAATATGCAGTTGGCTGGGATTTCTCTGCATCAGTACGACAGAACATCTAACCTCAGCAAAAAAAGAAACGTCCCTTTTTCAGGACCCTGTCTTACAAAGATATTTGGATTTTTACAAATTAACTACACAGATCTTCATTGCAAAGGGTTTAACCTCTTACGACACCAATCGCATAGGGGGCAGTATTGTCACTTTCGGATTAAATACGTGCCCATATTAAACTACCTCCTACTCAAACTCAGAAGCTAGGATATGCATATTATTAGTAGATTTGGATGGAAAACACTGAGGTTTCTAAAACTGTTTGAATGGTGTCTGAGTATAACAGAACTCATATGGCAGGCAAAAACCTGAGAAAAATCCTACCAGGAAGTGGAAATCTGATGCGTGGAATCTTTCCAAGTCATTGCCTATCTAACACACAGTGACTAAGGATTAATTTAGCACTTCCTAAGGCTTTAGAACCTTGTTTCAGCCTTTTGCAGTGAACAGAGAGCAATCAAGAAGGCTGGGAAGTTGTTGACTCAGGGAAGGACATCAGTTCATTGGCGCGAGTTCACGTGAGGAGGTTGCTGTGTTCCAAAAGTTTTTCAAGACAATGGAATCGTCCGGTTGGAATATTATTGGAGTTCTAAGTTAAAAAGGCCCTAAAGATTGATGCTTTACAACGTTTGACATGTTTGAACGAACGTAAATTGAACTTTTTTTGACTTTTTGTCGTGACATTTTCCGCGCGCTTCCTACATTTGGAGTAGCTAACTGAACGCGCAAACAACAAGGAGCTATTTGGACAAATTATGAACTTTATCAAACAAAACAACATTTATTGTGGACCTGGGATTCCTGGAAGTGCCTTCTGATGAAGATCAAAGGTAAGTGAATATTTCTAATGCTATTTATGATTTTAGATGACTCCAAAATGGCGGGTATCTGTATTGCCTAGTGTATTTTTCTGAGCGCTGTACTCAGATTATTGCAAAGTGTGCTTTCCTCGTGAAGCTTTTTTGAAATCTGTCACAGCGGCTGCATAAAGGAGATGTTCATCTATAATTCTTTGAATAACAGTTTCATATTTTATCAATGTCTATGATGAGTATTTTTGTAAATTGTTGTGCTGATCTCCGGCAGTATTGGAGGGAAAATATTTTCTGAACGTCACGCGCCAATGTAAAATGCTGTTTTTGGATATATGAACTTTATCGAACAAAAAAATGCATGTATTGTGTAACATGATGTCCTAGGAGTGTCAACTGATGAAGATCGTCAAAGGTTAGTGCTTCATTTAGCTGTGTTTTGGGTATTTGTGATGCATCTAGTTGCTTGGAAAATGGCTGTGTGGTTATTTTTGTCTATGTACTCTCCTAACAATCTAATGTTTTGCTTTCGCTGTAAAGCCTTTTTGAAATCGGACAACGTGGATCGATTCAGGAGAAGTGTATCCTTAAAATAGTCGTATGTTTGAGAAATTGAAATGATTACATTTGTGGTTTTGAATTTGGCGCTCTGATTTTTCACTGGCTATTGTCAAACTCAATCCGTATGAAGTTAATCACTGTTTCCCATACTTGTTCAATGAATCATAAACAACTAATGAACATGCACCTGTGGAACGGTCGTTAAGACACTAACAGCTTACAGACGGTAGGCAATTAAGGTCACAGTTATGAAAACTTCGGACACTAAAAAGGCCTTTCTACTGACTCTGAAAAACACCAAAAGAAAGATACCCAGGTTCCCTGCTCATCTGCGTGAACGTACCTTAGGCATGCTGCAAGGAGGCATGAGGACTGCAGATGTGGCCAGGGCAATAAATTGCAATGTCCGTACTGTGAGACGCCTAAGACAGCGCTACAGAGAGACAGGACGGACAGCTGATCGTCCTCGCAGTGGCATACCACGTGTAACAACAACTGCACAGGATCGGTACATCCAAACATCACACCTACGGGACAGGTACAGGATGGCAACAACAACTGCCCGAGTTACACCAGGAATGCACAATCCCTCCATCAGTGCTCAGACTGTCTGCAAGAGAGGCTGGACTGAGGGCTGGACTGAGGGCTTGTAGGCCTGTTGTAAGGCAGGTCCTCACCAGACATCACTGGCAACAATGTCGCCTGTGGGCACAAACCCACCGTCACTGGAAGGACTGGCAAAAAGTGCTCTTCAATGACGAGTCGTGGTTTTGTCTCACCGGGGGTGATGGTCGGATTCGCGTTTATCATCGAAGGAATGAACGTTACGCCGAGGCCTGCACTCTGGAGCGGGATCGATTTGGAGGTGGAGGGTCTGTCATGGTCTGGGGCGGTGTGTCACAGCATCATCGAACTGAGCTTGTTGTCATTGCAGGCAATTGCCACTCTGTGCATTACAGGGAAGACATCCTCCTCCCTCATTTGGTACCCTTCCTGCAGGCTCATCCTGACATGACCCTCCAGCACGACAATGCCACCAGCCATACTGCTCGTTCTGTGTGTGATTTCCTGCAAGACAGGAATGTCGGTGTTCTGCCATGGCCAGCGAAGGGATCTCAATCCCATTGAGCACGTCTGGGACCTGTTGGATTAGAGGGTGAGGGCTAGGGCCATTCCCCCCAGAAATGTCTGTGAACTTGCAGGTGCCTTGGTTAAAGAGTGGGATAACATTATACAGCAAGAACTGGCAAATATGGTGCAGTCCATGAGGAGGAGGTGCACTGCAGTACTTAATGCAGCTGATAGCCACACCAGATACTGACTGTTAATTTTGATTTTGACCTTTGTTCAGGGACACATTATTCAATTTCTGTTAATCACATGTCATGGAACTTGTTCAGCTTATGTCTCAGTTGTTGAATCTTGTTATGTCCATACAAATATTTACACATGTTAAGTTTGCTGAAAATAAATGCAGTTGACGGTGAGAGGGCGTTTCTTTTTTTGCTGAGTTCATGACCGGTAAGACGAGGGGTGTCTGTCTATTTGTCAATAACTGCTGGTGTGCAATGTCTAATATTATGGCAGTCTCGAGGTATTGCTTGCCTGAGGTAGAGAACCTCATGATAAGCTGTAGACGACACTATCTATATTTTTCGTAGCTGTGCACAAAGCTAGACGTGCACAAAGCGCTCCCTCGCCCTCCACTTGGAAAATCAGACAAATTCTATCCTCCTGATTCCTGCTTACAAGCAAAAACTAAAGCAGGAAGTACCATTGACTCGCTCAATACGGAAGTGGTCAGATGATGCGGATGCTATGCTGCAGGACTGTTTTGCTAGAACAGACTGGAATATGTTCCGGGATTCATCCAATGTATTGAGGAGTATACATACCACAATCAACGGCTTCATCAATAAGTACATCGATGACATTGTCCACACAGTGACCGTACATACATATCCCAACCAGAAGCCATGGATTACAGGCAACATCAGCACCGAGCTAAAGGCTAGAGCTGCCGCTTTCAAGGAGCGGGACACTAATCCGGACGCTTATAAGAAATCCTGCTATGCCCTCATACGAACCATCAAACAGGCAAAGCGTCAATACAGGACTAAGATTAAATCCTACCACATGGCAGGACTTTCAAAATATTACAGACTACAAAGGGAAACCCAGCCGTGAGCTGCCAAGTGACGTGAGCATACCAGACGGGCTAAATGCCTTTTATGCTCGCTTCGAGACAAGCAACACTTAAGAACGCATGAGAGCACCAGCTGTTCCGGATGGCTGCGTGATAACACTCTCCATAGCCAACGTGAGCAAGAACTTTAAAGAAGTCAACATTCACAAGGCCACAGGGGCAGACAGATTACCAGGACGTGCACTCAGAGCATGCGCGGACCAACTGGCAAATGTCTTCACTGACACTCTCCCTGACCGAGTCTGTAATTCTTACATTTTTCAAGCAGACCACCATAGTCCCTGTGCCCAATAACGTGAACATAACCGGCCAAAATCACTACCACCCCATAGCACTCACTTTGGTAGCCATGAAGTGCTTTGAAAGGCTGATCATTGCTCACATCAACACCACTATCCCGGAAACCCTAGACCCACTCCATTTCGCATACCACCCCAACAGATCCACAGATGACGCAATCGCACTCCACACTGCCCTTTTCTCACCTGGACAAAAAGAACACCTATTTGAGAATGATCTGTAGTCAATGAACAGCAGCATTCAACACCATATTGCCCACAAAGCTCATCACTAAGCTAAGGACCCTGGGACTAAACACTTCCCTCTACAACTGGATCCTGGACTTCCTGATGGGCCGCCCCCAGGTGGTAAGGGTAGGCAACCACATCTGCCAGGCAGATCCTTAACACGGGGGCTCCTCAGGGGTGCGTGGTTAGTCCCCTCCTGTACTCCCAGTTCACCACGACTGCGTGGCCAAGCACAACTCCAACACCATCATTAAGTTTGCTGATGACACCAGTGTTAGGCTGATCACCAACAACGATGAAACAGTCTATCGGGAGGAGGTCAGAGACCCGGCAGTGTGGTGCCAGCACAACTACCTCTCCCTCAACGTGAGCAAAACAAAGGAGATTATCAAGGAATACAGGAAAAGGAGGGCTGAAAACGCCCCCATTCACATCAATGGGGCTGTAGCTGAGCAAGTTGAGAGTTAAGTTCCTTGGTGTTCACATCACCAAACTATCATGGTCCAAACACAACAAGAATGTCGTGAAGAGGGCACGACAACGCCTTTTCCCCCTCAGGAGACTGAAAAGATTTGGCATGGGTCCCCAGATCCTCAAAGTTCTACAGCTGCACCATCGAGAGCATCCTGACCGGTTGCATCCCCACCTGGTATGGCAACTGCTCGGCATCCGACCGCAAGGCGCTACAGATGGTAGTGTGTACAGCCCAGTACATCACTGGGGCCAAGCTTCCTGCTATACCAGGTGGTGTCAGAGGAAGGCCCTAGTCAAAGACTCCAGCCACTCTAGTCATAGACTGTTCTCTCTGCTACCGCACGGTAAGCGGTACCGGAGTGCCAAGTCTAGGTCCAAGAGTCTTCTAAACAGCTTCTACCCCCAAGCCATAAGACTCCTGAACATCTAATCAAATGGCTACCCAGACTATTTGCATTGCCCACCCACCCCCTCTACGCTGCTGCTACTCTTATTATCTATGCATAGTCACTTTTATAACTCTACCTACATGTACATATGACCTCAATTACCTTGACACCAGTGCCCCTGCACATTGACTCTGTTCCAGTACCCCCTGTATATAGCCCCGCTATTGTTATTTACTGCTGCTCTTTAATTATTTGTTATTCTCATCTCTTTTTTTGTTGGTATTTTCTTAAGTAAGCATTTCACTGTAAGGTCTACACCGGTTGTATTCGGCGCATGTGACAAATACAATTTGATAACCTCATTATTGATATTTCATTGTGTTACTTTTTTAGTTGTCATTTTTTTACTTTAGTTTATAGTAAATATTTTCTTAACTCTATTTTCTTAACTGCATGGCTGGTTAAAGGCTTTTAAGTAAGCATTTCACGGTAAGGTCTAAACCTGTTGTATTCGGCGGATGTGACAAGTAAAATTTGATCATGGACCAGCAAGCTGTCTGGTTTCACAACATTTTGGGGAATATTCAGAGGTGGAGAATATCTGTGGGAATTCACGGGAATATGGGAATTAACGGAAATATATGCAAATTAATACTAATACCATTTAAAACTTCTTATGGGCAGGTGGGACGGTAGCATCCCACCTGGCCAACATCTGGTGAAATTGCAGAGCGCGAAATTCAAACTACAGAATTATCAATATTGAACTTTCATAAAATCACAAGTGTAATACATCAAAATAAAGCTTAACTTTTTGTTAACCCAGCCGCTGTGTCAGATTTCAAAAAGGCTTTACGGTGATGGCACACCATACGATTATCTGAGGACAGCGCCGCGCATACAAAACCATTAAAAACATATTTCAACCAGGCAGGTGAGACACGAAAGTCCGAAATAGCGATATAAAAATGCCTTACCTTTGATCTTCTTCTGTTGGCACTCCAAAAGGTCCCAGTTACATCACAAATGGTCCTTTTGTTCGATAATGTCGTTCTTTATATCCATAAAAACTCAGTTTAGCTGGCGCGCTTCAGTCAATAATCCACCCATGAAAATGCATACAAAATTAATCCCAAACGTTACTAATAAACTTTTCCAAACAATGTTTATAATCAAACCTTAGGTACCCTAACACATAAATAAACGATTACATTTTAGACGGAGAATCGTTATTGTCTTTACCAGAGAAAAATACCAAGAACGTGCTCTCATTCACTACAGCCAAAATGGGAGCCACCTAGAAAAACTACAATTTCTGGCAAATTTTTCCAAAAACCAGCCTAAACTCTTTCTAAAGACTGTTGACATCAGTGGAAGCCCTAGGAACTGCAATCTGGGAGGACTTCGCCTTATAATAAAAGTGACAGCCATTGAAAATAGTGGTTGGCTGATTTTTGGGATGGTTTGTCCTCGGGGTTTCACCTGCCATATCAGTTCTGTTATACTCACCGACATTATTTTAACAGTTTTAGAAACTTTAGAGTGTTTTCTATCCAAATCTACCAATTATATGCATATCCTAGCTTCTGGGCCTGAGTAACACGCAGTTTACTTTGGGTACGCTTTTCATCTGGACATGAAAATACTGCCCCCTACCCAAGAGAGGTTAAATCTTTTTTGCATTGGATATATTTACCATATCATATGGAGAGAGAAACATAAACATTTTACCTTATCATAAGTAGACATAATTGCAAATGATTAAATCCTTCCAATAGAAATAAAAAACAATTGTTACAAATTGAACTTTAATTTAAGGAGGTGACTCTTCACATGTGGTGATTTCACTGAACAACAAAAGGGAATATTGAATGATGCCCAAAAACGTTTTCAACATACAGCTGCAAAATGCTAGTCTAGAAACTAAAGCTTTGGTTGTCTTCCTCTCAGGCTTCCATGTCTTCTCCCTGGACGTCCTCAATGTCCACCTCTTGAACATCAGACTGAGGCCTCATCTTCACTGTCCCTTTCCAAACTTATTGAGGATGGCTCTTTGTCAGCCTCAAATTTGCCCGGATGGCGACCAATTTCTCAACCCTTGTTCAGCCTGTTGCGTGCTTTGGTGTGTGCGTTCACAAACAAGGACCAGTTGCACTCTGAGGAGGCTGATTTTGGTGGGTTTTGTAGGATGATGGAGGCAACAGGGGAAAGCACCTCAAATCCACCAGGTGGCTGATGAGATATGTTGGCACGACTGCCATATTGCATCTCCATCCCAAAGCCCTTGCTTGGAAGTGTACTTCGCCAGACTGCCAAGAACCTTGCCGTCATCCAGGCCAAGGAGGCAAGACACGATAGTGATGACACTATAGGCCTTGTTGATCTCTGCACCAGACAGGATGCTCTTGCCAGCATACTTTTGGGGTCCAACATTTACGCTGCGGCGTGTATGGGCTTCAGGCAGAAGTCTTCATACTTTTTGATGTATTTCAGAACTTTAGTTTCCTCTGCTTGGAGCAACAGTGAAGTGGCCAGGGCAGTACGGATTTCCTATCTTACATCTGCAAGCAGAGTCTGAATATCAGACAGGATGGCATTGTCTCCCTCAGTCCATGCAATGGCTACTGCTATAGGTTTCAGGAGGTCAGGCTGCTTACCCCCCCTCTCCCAAAATACATCATCCAGGAGGATCTTCTCGATGGGGCTGTCAATATCGGCAGACTGATATGGCCATTTCTTGGAGAGACTCCTTCCCCTCCAGGAGAGTGTCAAACATGATGACAACACCACCCCAACGGGTGTTGCTGGGCAGCTTCATTGTGGTGCACTTATTCTTCTCACTTTGCTGCTATAACATGATGACCCTTCACTTATATAACCATTTCCTTGGCTCTCTTGTAGAGTGTATCCATTGTTTTCAGTGCCATGATATCCTTCAGGAGCAGATTCAATGCATGAGCAGCACAGCCAAATGGATGTGATGTGAGGGTAGGACTCCTCCACTTTAGACCAAGCAGCCTTCATGTTTGCAGCATTGTCTGTCACCAGTGCAAATACCTTCTGTGGTCCAAGGTCATTGATGACTGTCTTCAGGTCATCTGCAATGTAAAGACTGATGTGTCTGTTGTCCCTTGTGTCTGTGCTCTTGTAGAATACTGGTTGAGTGGTGGAGATGATGTAGTTAATTATTCCTTGCCCACGAACATTCGACCACCCATCAGAGATGATTGCAATACAGTCTGCTTTCGCTTTCTCTATGATTTGCTTGACTTTCTCTTGAACTCTGTGGAACTCTGCATCTAGCAAATGAATAGATAAAGCATGTCTGGTTGGAGGGGTGTATGCTGGGCGAAGAACATTCAGAAATCTCTTCCAATACACATTGCCTGTGAGCATCAGAGGTGAACCAGTTGAATACACAGCTCGAGCAAGACATTCATCAGCATTTCTCTGACTATGTTCCTCCATTGAGTCAAAACAACTTCTGATTCCAGGAGGACCATGAGCTGTTGCCATCAATAAGGTGTCTGAATCATCGTTTTCATCTCGAATAGAAGTAGAGAAACTTTTGTCAGAGGTTGGTTGCTTGTGAGCGCTGTGGGAACTTTATGCACTTGGCCAGACGATTCTGCATCTTTGTTTCTTTCTTCACATATGATTGGCACAGTATTTGCAAATGTACACAGCTTTTCCTTCTACATTAGCTACAGTGAAATGTCTCCACACATCAGATAGTGCCCGTGGCATTTTCCTGTGAAGATTAGAAAAAAAAATTGCAAAAAATAATAAAAGAAATACAACTCCATGTACAGATACAGTTAGATTAAACAACTCCTTTGTAAGATAAATGTTTTAAAATGAAACATGTATGGAAACAGGTGAATTAACACTCCTCAGTTAGCAGGCTCAAGCAAGCTAAAACCCACATGGTAGCAAAAACTAACTAGCAGAAATTGTTAACAAGTTCGTAATTATTTAAACACACTTTGCAGTTGGCTACTATTTACTAGTTAACAAAAAATTCTGTGGTATAAAATATATTCCCCCCACCCAACACTGTAATCAAAACTTACCAGAAAGCATGTAGTCCTTGGCTTAGAAAGTGTAGTAGTGTGGGCTCAATAGCATCTCATTAGTGTGCAAGATCTTGAGAATCAGTTGTACATGTGATGGAAGAGTGCACTGCACATGATGGTAGAACGCACTGTGCCTGCAGCGGGTTGCAATTCCATTGAATAGGGGATAGTTTAACCAAAATACGCCACAAGACCTAGAATTGCCTTGTGTATCCCACAAAAAAGGTTCACTGTTATAAGCTAACTTTTTTGATGAATTTAAGCAAAATTCCCCAAAATCCCGGGCTTAACTTCCCATGGAAAATTTCCAGGAAAATGTCTGAAATTTACAGTTGAAAGCCACAGTTGCTTCTGCTTGCTCTCCTGGGGTCTAAGATTGGGTCACTCCGTGGGCAGCTCGTCCATTTGCTGTACTACCTCAACTATATTGCCAACCATTCAGCACCTGCAGTCCAGAACAACTCACTTCCTGTCCAGGGTTCGACTAATTTAGAGTTCTTATTTTTGGGATTGCCATCCCCACAGCAGGCTAACTACCATGGCCTGTTGTCTACAAACCAAACTCTACAGAGTCCACCCCCCCCCCCCCGGATTCTTCCCCTGCGGTCTTCGGCTTCATCCGGCGTGTTCATTCCCTTACTAAATCCTTCTCACATCCATTTAATTCCCTCAAAAAATATTAAACCCATTTCAATGTCTGGTCCTTAAACTCGTGCAACCCCTCTCTTTTTCGCCTGGTTCTGCATGTCATGGAAAAGACTCTATCCCAAAACAGAAAGAAAGAAAGGCTATCGAGGCCCAATCACATTAAACAAGATGGTTAGCTAACAGGGTAGGAGAAAAACATGTAACATCCACACATGGTCTCACTGACTCACGTGGTCAAATGAGCTAACCTTAACAGGAGAGGAGGCATGCAGAGGAAAGGAAAGGTGGAGAGGATGAAGGAGGCAGAGAGGAGAGGAGAGTTAGGTCTCTATTCAATCTGTATTGCTGAAGAAGGACCAATTGCGTGATTAAAAATGTAAAGGTAATTTCCAATTGCGCCGACATGAATGCAGTCTCTGCTAATGCGGGAACATTTCCTTTAAATTTAAATCGTTCTGTAACACTGAACTTCCATAATACGGATTGAATAGAGCCCTTAAGCGAGTCAGAGATAGTCTCAGAGAGTCAGAGGCAAAGAGAATCAGAGAGCGGCAGAGGGAGGCCTAGAGGTTCTGATCGTACCTTGAGGCTGGAGCAGGAGGAGCGTTGCGCCCTCGTCGAGGAGCTGCCTCCGTTCTCTGTCGTCCCTCTCTCCTTGGCCGCCGGCTCCATCCTACACAGATGGCTCTCGTTTTCCTTGGGCAAAGTTACCCTTATGGAATTTCTTGGCATTGATGCATGCAACCCTGCAAATAGATGATTCAAGCATGTGACCCAGATCTCTTCCTATCCAGAAAATAAGTGTATTTGCAGCAGCATTGCTCCAGTCCAAAGGCTAGGAAGGCAAACTGATTAAATTAGATTTTAAGAGTTTTTAGGAATGCAGTCCACGGGAAATAAATAACAGTATTTTATTAGAAAAACAAATGGTTTTAGTAACATATCATAGATTAAGACTATAGACTGAGATTTGACACACTCTGGGCAACAACAAAAAAAGAAAATCAAAGGGGAGATGACACTCAAATACTGCCTAAATCCTAGAATCTTGCTCCTACTTCCAGGAATGTATTGACGAATCATTAAATCAACCAAAGAGCCTCTCATGTCTAAGAACTATGATCTGGACGCAACCTGTCCAGAGCACCCACCTCTCTCTCTCTCACACATGCAGACACACACGTTCTTTCTCTCATCCCTCTCCGTCTCTCTTGCAGTCTCCCCTCCTTCTCCCCCTTCCCTGTCTCTCAGAATAGTTCCCTGTCTCTCAAAATAGTATATTTCTTGAAGGGGTGTCCACATACATACATACATACATACATACATACATACATACATACATACATACATACATACATACATACATACATACATACATACATACATACATACATACATACATACATACATACATACATACATACATACATACATACATACATACATACATACATACATACATACATACATACATACATACATACATACATGCATACATACATACGTACGTACGTATGTATGTATGTATGCATGTCTGCAAGCAGCCATGCTGGGGTCCAAGCTTTGGCCCCACAGTGTAACCATCAGGACAAATTGGACAACACTCTTGGATGAGATATATATATATATATCACCTTCCCAAGTCAGTTCGTAAAATTTCTGCCCTGCTAGGGCTACCCTGGTCAACTGTAAGTGCTGTTATTGTGAAGTGGAAACATCTAGGAGCAACATCATTTCAGCTGCGAAGTGGTAGGCCACACAAGCTCACAGCGCGTAAAAATCGTCTGTCCTCAGTTGCAACACTCACTACCGAGTTCCAAACTGCCCCTGGAAGCAATGTCAGCACAATAACTGTTCGTCGGGAGCTTCATGAAATAGGTTTCCATGGCCGAGCAGCCGCACACAAGATGACCATGTGCAATGCCAAGTGTCGGCTGGAGTGGTGTTAAGCTCGCCACCATTGGCCTCTGGAGCAGTGGAAACGTGTTCTCTGGAGTGATGAATAATACTTAACCATCTGGTAGTCCAGCGGATGAATCTGGGTTTGGCGGATGCCAGGAGAACACTACCTGCCCAAATGCATAGTGCCAACTGTAAAGCTTGGTAGAAGAGGAACAATGGCCTGGGGCTGTTTTTATAGTTCGGGCTAGGCCCCTTAGAATCATTTTAGACGATTCTGCGCTTCCATCTTTGTGGCAACAGTTTGGAAAAGGTCCTTTCCTGTTTCAGCATGACAATGCCCCCATGCACAAAGTGAGGTCCATACAGAAATGGTTTGTTGAGATAGGTGTTGAACAACTTAACTGGCATGCACAAAGCCCTGACCTCAACCCCATCGAACACATTTGGGATGAATTGGATCGCCGACTGCGAGCCAGGCCTAATCGCCCAACTTCAGTGCCCAACCTCACTAATGCTCTTGTGGCTGAATGGAAGCAAGTCCCTGCAGCACTGTTCTAGTGGAAAGCCTTGCCAGAAGACTGGAGGCTGTTATAGCAGCAAAGGGGGGACCAACTCCATATTAATGCCCATAATTTTTTAAAATATATATTCGACAAGCAGGTGTCCACATACTTGGTCATGTAGTGTACTTCTGTACTTCTTACCACATTTCCCAAATATCAGAACTCAAAGTAAAACAAGATCATCCAATATGCTTTTGATGGATTTTGGACCATTTTAATGATGTTGACTACTTGAAACGTCTTCTACTCGAGAGCCGCTTGACCGATCAGCACCAATATTTTCCAAGACTCTAGTTCAAAGCCAACAGCACCACCATGAGGCCAAACAGAACCAAACTCTACAGGTTATCTAGATTCACGTCGCTGAGCATGTGTGCCAAAAATGTGTGCCAAATTCCATGACTTTGTCAAACAGATCAAGAGATATTAATATATGGTGGATCAGATTATTCTTGCATATGTTGAGTCTGGACAGTGTTGGGTACATTTTGTTTTGTTTCAATAGATTTATATCCATTTATGTGTCAGGTCACTTGAATGTTTATTGGTCAGTTCCTGCCATGAGATGCTAGCCTGGAAAAACATGCGTTGTGAGACCTCGGTTCATAGATGCCATGTGTCAAGGCAGCAGCTACTCTTCCTGGGGTCCGGCAAAATTAAGACACTTATACCATTTTTAAAACATTACAATACATTCATTAGAGAATTCACAACACACCAAGTGTGTGCCCTCAGGCCCATACTCCACTACCAGATATCTACAACACAAAATCCATGTGTAGGTGAGTATAGTGCGTATATTATCGTGTGTGTGTGTGTAAGCACCTGTCTTTGCCTACGTTTGTGTTACTTCACAGTCCCCGCTGTTCCATAAGGTGTATTTTTACCTGCTTTTTAAATCTGATTCTACTGCTTGAATCAGTTACCTGATGTGGAATAGAGTTCCATGTAGTCATGGCTCTATGTAGTACTGTGCGCCTCCCATAGTTTGTTCTGGACTTCGGGATTGTGAAGAGAACTCTGGTGGCAAGACTTGTGGGGTATGCATGGGTGTCCGAGCTGTGTGCTAGTATTTTAAACAGACAGCTCGGTAACTTCAACTTGTTATTGCTAACACCTCTTACAAAAACATGTAATGAGGAAGTCAATCTCTCTTCCACTTTGAGCCATGAGAGATTGACATGCATGTCATTAATGTTAGCTCTCTGTGTACTTTTAAGGGCCAGCTGTGCTGCCCTGTTCTGAGCCAACTGCAATTTCCCCAAGTCCCTCTTTGTGGGAGGGACTTGGGGAAAGTCACCTGACCACACGACTGAACAGTAGTCCAGGTGTGACAAAACCAGGGTCTGTAGAGCCTGCCTTATTGATAGTGTTGTTAAGAAGGCAGAGCAGCACTTTATTATGGACAGACTTCTCCCCATCAATATGTTTTGACCATGACAGTTTACAGTCCAGGGTTACTCCAAGCATTTTAGTCACCTCAACTTGCTCAATTTCCACATTATTCATTGCGAGATGTAGATTAGGTTTAGGGTTTAGTGAAGGATTTGTCCCAAATACAATGCTTTTAGTTTTGGAAATATTTAGGACTAACTTATTCCTTGCTACCCATTCCAAAACTAACTGCAGCTCTTTGTTAAATGTTGCAGTAATTTCAGTCGCTGTAGTAGCTGACGTGTATAGTTTTGAGTCATCCGCATACATAGACACACTGGCCTTACTCAAAGCCAGTGGCATGTCATTAGTAAATATTGAAAAAAGCAAGGGGCCTAAATAGCTACCCTGGGGAATTCCTGCTTCTACCTGGATTATGTTTGAGAGGCTTCCATTAAAGAACACCCTCCGTGTTCTGTTATACAGGTAACTCTTTATCCACATTATAGCAGGAGGTGTAAAGTCATAACACAAGGTTTTCCAGCAGCAGACTAAGATCAATAATGTCAAAAGCTGCACTGAAGTCTAGTTCTTTTATCGGCTGTTGTTATTGTGGTAATGTGTTGTCTAGATTTAGTATATGGACCTATGTACCGAATTTCAGGAGTCTAGCAGGGTGAGGGGCGTGAGCTTCCAAAGTTAGCATTTTAAATTGCTTGTTATAATGCCACCATGTGGCCAATTGGCCTGGCATTGCATGAGAGGGTGTGGCCCTTTTAACCATCATGCAATGTTGCAACCTCATTGGTTGCGAGATCTCCCCATTACTCATGTGAGAGCGCTATGCTGGGTACAGCACGGTAAGTAGCTGCAGGGTGTCACTCAGCAGGCAATCAGAGCCTGGTGTTGATTGTAAAATGCTTCTCTGTCTCTGACTCACCTCGACAGCAACACAATAACAACAGCCGATAAGAAAACAAATTCACTGGTAGGCCTACAGTGCTTTCATACAGGTCCTGATACAGACCTGGATAAACCGTCTGTATGTGAAGCTGTAGCCCACAGACTGAATCACTCAGGTTAGTCTTGAAATTAAAACCTTCCAGATTCACACCATGGTAACCTGTTACAGCTATCCTCCAATCCAATCTCTATATGACTAACTACAGAACTCCATATACTGGAGCGCATGACTGCTACACCAGATGGGCAGTTCCAGAGCACTCCTGTCTCCAAGGATATGCTTATTATATTCACCAACTTAGTACAGAGATCCACAGTGTTGTTACAATTTCATACACTAAGTCTGATTCACTTTTTTAAAATTGTATTATTGAGTTATAGGAACTTGGACCTTTTTGACATATTTCTGCCTGGATCTCTGTATGCCTAACACTGAGTCTGGATAAAATGTTGCGGATTAATCCCTTATCGACAAAGGAATCAGAATTTAACAGGATTAGTAGCCTAAATTCTTTAATCATATTTGAGAAAACAGAACAGAAATGCTGTGGTTACTTATTTTTTCACTGTAACTGGTTCTGGGGTCAAATCAGTAGCCTAGCTGTCATTGACCAACTATAGATTTTTTCCTGCAGATGAACAAAGTTGCTATTTTTAAGGAGGATCAGCAACAACTGTACCAGTGGCGGTTATGTAACAGGCTCGTAATACCGATTTTACAAACTGAACATTTTGGACAGCAGAATAGTTTAAAGAGCAATTAGGAAAGAAAGGGTGGACAGAGAGAGAGAAATAGAGGTAAAATAAAGCTTTAAACAAAATTATGCCCAAACATAGTGGTCTCTATAAGCTAGGAGTTACCATGAATTTGACAATATCTTACAGGCAAAAAATGATGTATTTCATATTACAGTACACACTGTAATATAAATACAGTATCAAAACAAGTACTGTACAATACCATAGAATTGTTGGTATTATACTGTAAAAAAGTAAATGCTACCATAATCGGAACGAATGAATGAAATTAATTTGAGCAGAGGGGTTTGTATTTTACTCTAATTACAAGGGATTGGTGCAAGCAGGTTGGCTGCATGATAAAGTGTTCACACATTACAACATATTAGGCCTTAACAAACTGGCACAGACTACACTGCAAAACAGATCAAAAGGACATGGCAAAATGCTTAACCATTTATGGTTTAAGACTTGCTGCCACTCTATTCTGACCCCTATACAGTGCCTTCAGAAAGTATTAGACTTAGACTTACGTCATTTAGCAGACGCTCTTATCCAGAGCGACTTACATTTCATTTTCTTTTTTTTTCTCCGTACTGGCCCCCCGTGGGAATACGAACCCACAACCCTGGCGTTGCAAACACCATGCTCTACCAACTGAGCCACAGGGGGGCTCACACCCCTTTACTTTTTCCACATTGTGCTGTGTTACAGCCTGAATTTAAAATAGATTCAATGTCACACATTAAATCACAGAGTATTTGTGAAATGCGCCTAATAGCCCTTACCGTGAAATGCTTACTTACAAGCCCTTAACAAACAAACTAAGTAAGAAACACTTGCTAAACTAAAATAAAAAATAGTAACAATAAAATAACAATAACATAAAAGGAGTACCGTAATTTCCAGACTATTGAGCGCACCTGAATATAAGCCGCACCCACTGAATAAAAAAAATATATTATTTTGAACATAAATAAGCCGCACGTCTATAAGCCGCAGGTGCCTACCGGTACATTGAAACAAATTAACTTTACACAGGCTTTAACAAAACACGGCTTGTCATCGACTCATTAAGACCAAGCTCCCGTGCAGCAGCTCCATTTCCTTTTCCAACAGCCAGATCAATCGCCTTCAACTTGAAAGCTGCATCTCTCACTGTCTTTGCCATGATGAGGGTGACAAAATGACTACCGTAATAAATTTGAGAGCGCTCGATTTAATCTAAACAGTAAACCAAAAAGTTGTTTGACCTTAACCCGTTCGGCAATTTCATTGGTCTAATGAAAGCTTCATGCCGCCAGAAAACTGAGCACGTCACAGAATGTGTTTATTTATTAAATGTGAAAGCGGGAAAAATCCATATATTAGCCGCGTCATTGTTTAAGCCGCGAGGTTCAAAGCCTGGGAAAAAAGTTGCGGCTTATAGTCCGGAAATTACGGTACTGGTACCGAGTCAATGTGCAGGGGTATGGGTTAGTCGAGCTAATTGAGGTAATATGTTCAGTGCATTTAATCTGTTTTTTCCCCGCTACAATCTACACACAATACCCCATAATGACGAAGCAAAAACAGGTTTTTAGACATGTTAAAGCACCTTTGGCAGTGATTACAGCCTCAAGTCTTTTTGGGTATGACACGACAAGCTTGGCACACCTATATTTGGGGAGTTTATCCCATTCTTCTCTGCAGATCCTCTCAAGTTCTGGCAGGTTGGATGGGGAGCGTCGCTGCACAGCCATTTTCAGGTCTCTCCAGAGATGTTCGATCGGGTTCAAGTCTGAGCTTTGGCTGGGCCACTCAAGGACATTCAGAGACTTGTCCCGAAGCCACTCCTGTGTTGTCCTGGCTGTGTGCTTAGGGTCATTTTTCTGTTGGAAGGTGAACCTTCACCCCAGTCTGAGGTCCTGAGCGCTCTGAAGCAGGTTTTCACCAAGGATCTCTCTGTACTTTGCTCCGTTCATCTTTCCCTCAATCCTGACTTGTTTCCCAGTTGCTGGCACTGACAAACATCCTCACAACATGATGCGGCCACCACCATGCTTCACCGTAGGGATGGTGCCAGGTTTCCTCCAGACATGACGCTTGGCATTCAGGCCAAATAATTCAATCTTAGGCATCAGGAAGTGTTTAAACGTCTTACTCCAGTGGTTCCCAAACTCGGTCCTCGGGACCCCAAGGGGTGCACATTTTGGTTTTGGCTTGATTAGTTGAATATTTAAATCAGTTGTGTAGTCCTAGGGCAAAAACCAAAATGTGCACCCCTTGGGGTCCTGAGGACCGAGTTTGGGAAATCCTGTCTTACATCGGCTACGGGGAGCGTGATTACACAGTCATCTGGAACAGCTGGTGCGGTCATGCATTGTTCCATGTTGCTTGTCTCAAAGCGAGCGTAGAAGGCATTTAGCTCGTCTGGTAGGCTAGCGTCACTGGGAAGCTCGTGGCTGGGTTTCCCTTTGTAATCTGTGATAAATTGCAAAGCTTTGCAACTTCCGACGAGCATCAGAGCCAGTGTAGTAATATTCGATCTTAGTCCTGTATTGATGCTTTGCATGCTTGATGGTTCGTCAGAGCGCGTAAAGAGATTTCTTATAAGCGTCTTGATTAGTGTTCTGCTTCTTGAAAGCAGCAGCTCTAGCCTTTAGCTCAGTGCGGATGTTGCCTGTAATCCATGGCTTCTGGTTGAGATATGTACGTACAGTCACTGTGGGGACGATGTCGCCGATGCACTTATTAATGAAGCCGGTGACTGATGTGGTATACTCAATGCCATCGGATGAATCTCAGAACATATTGCAGTCTGTGCTAGTGAAACAGTCCTGTAGCTTAGCATCCACTTCATCGGACCACTTCCGTATTGAGCGCGTCACTAGTACTTCCTGTTTGAGTTTTTGCTCGTAAGCAGGAGGATAAAGTTATGGTCAGATTTGCCAAATGGAGAGCTTTGTACGCATCTCTATGTGTGAAGTAAAGGTGATCTAGAGTTTGTTTTCCTCTAGTTCAGTGGTGGGCAACTCCAGTCCTCGAGGGCCTGATTGGTGTCACACTTTTTCTCCATCCCTAGCAAACACAGCTGATTAATCATATTGCATTCTAAACTAAAGATCATGATTAGGTGATTATTGGAGTCAGGTGTGTTAGCTGGGGGAAAACTGACACCCTTCAGGCCCTCGAGGACTGGAATTGCCCACCCCTGCTCTAGTTGCACATGTGACATAATGATAGAAATTAGGTAAAACCGGATTTCTGTTTTCCTGCATTAAGAAGCACCACCTCTGCATTAAGAAGCGCCACAAGAAACGCCACCTCTGGATAAGCATTTTCTTGTTTGCTTATGGCCTTATACAGCTCGATGAGTGCGGTCTTAGTAACAGCATCGATTTGTAGTGGTAAATAGACAGCTATGAAGAATAGAGAAACTCTTTTGGTAAATATTGTGGTCTACAGATTATCATGAGGTACTCGAACGCAAGAGAGCAAAACCTTTAAACCTCCTAATATTGGACATTGCGCACCAGCTGTGGTTGATAAAGAAACACACACCACCACCCCTAATCTTACTGGAGGCTGCTATTCTGTCTTGCCGATGCATGGAAAACCCAGCTAACTGTATATTATCAATGTCCTTGTTCAGCCACGACTCGGTGAAACATAGGATATTACAGTTTTTGATGTCCTGTTGATAGGAGTCTCAAATGGAGCTCATCCAGTTTATTCTCCAGTGATTGCACGTTCGCCAGTAGAACGGAGGTAAAGGCGGATTATCCACTCCCCGACGCAGTCAGCTCTTCGACCTCTGTAGCGGTGTCTCCTCTTCATATGATTGACGGGGATTTGGACCTGTTTCGGGAAGAGCGGTACATACTTCGCTTCAGACTCATTAAAGAAACAAATCCTTGTCCAGTTTGAGGTGAGTAATCGCTGTTCTGATGTCCAAAACCTATTTATTTTGGGTCATAGGAAATGATGGCGGAAACATTATGTAGTAAAAAGTTAAAAACAGTGAATAAAAACAAAAAACACAAATAGCACAATTGGTCAGGAGCCCATAAAACGGCAGCCATCCTCTCTGGCACCAATGTTAACCGATACCAGCTTTGACTTAAAGTGGCTTGAAAGTCTATGGCAAGACTTGAAAATGGCTGTCTACCAATGATCAACAACCAACTTGACAGAGCTTGAAGAATAAAAATAAAAAAGTGCAAATATTGTACAATCCAGGTGTGCAAAGCTCTTGAGAGATTTACCCAGTAAGACTCACAGCTGTAAATTGCTGCCAAAGACGATTCTAACATGTATTGAATACTTATGTAAGCAAGATACGTTTTATTTTTCACACATTTATTACAAATGTTAGACTTTTTTTCCACTTTGAAATTAGAGTATTTGGTGTAGATCGTTGACAATAAAATAACAATTAAATCAATTTTAATCCCACAACAAAATGTGGAAAAAAATCAAAGGGTGTTAATACTTTCTGAAGGCACTGTACATTTCGAATTGATGACTCTAAACACATAAGAGTGAAATTGCTATTGCATTCTAACTCAGGGGTGCAACAAATATAGCCTCTTACAAAGCACACCTCAAAATGTGTTAATGAGCCAAACGCTCTAACCATTAGGTTACCTGCTGCCCTATATATGGTAGGGCACTGTATTCTGTGGGGTGGATTTACAGTATCATTCGAAATATAGCAATTTTAAGACAATGCGCCATAATTTAGTGTGCCGCACAGTTAAACATTTCAGAGTTTTTTTTTTACTATTGATAATACCTCAAATTACCGTATAAATTATAGTTTTCTGTTAGTGTAGGTAGGCAGATTCCTCACTTAAATTCACTGTGAATCTTTGATGCATAAAAAGCATAAATTGCATGATTTGTGATGGAGTATGAGTCATGGGTTTCCAAAAACAGACTGCAAGTAGCCTAAATAAATAAACGCTAACTAAAATATTGTTGTCTTCCTGGTCGACCTATCTGACAGCTTCGGTCTGTTCCAGCTGTGATGCTCAGCATAAATAAAGCTTGACAACAAAAGCTATCAAACACTTGTGTAGGAGAAGAAAAAAAAATGTTGAGTCACTTACCAAGTCTACCACGAAACAATCGCCCTATATTTTCAAACGAGGTAATACAACAACATACGACAAAAGCGCGTAATATTCCCGGTGGAAGAGAGTCTGGACAGCGCAGAGTGCAGTCTCGGGCTCAGAGGAAACTTCTCATATGGGGGAAGAGCAGTAAAGCCACCGGTCATAGAATAAGGTATTTCTCAAAAGTTCTTCTTCCCGCCTCTTGTCATCATCACAATTCCAATTATCTAAATATTTTACCTCAATCAGACCGAGTTTCCACAACATTCACGCTAAGAAGTTAAATCTGTTTGTGCAACCCTAACGCTGCTCGTAGAAATTAGCTCACGCACGTGATAATACTTGAGAGGGAGAGAGGCTATGCGCACGGTAGGATGATATGTATCCTACTTCCAGAATTGATTCGCTCAAACGCAAAGCTTCTCGATGGACAAAAAGTAAAACAACGTTTTTAATTTGTTAACCATTATTATGTTGTGATTGAAAATAGATAAAGTGATGGTAAAGTCATTCATCTTCAAAGGGACGTTGTGATGTTGGGCATGATGTCACGTCCTGACCATAGAAAGCTTTTATTTTTCTATGGTAGAGTAGGTCAGGGCGTGACAGAGGGTTTTGTCTAGTTTATTTATGTCTATGTTGGTTCTAGTTTATTTTTTCTATGTTGGGGTTTTGTCTAGTTTATGTATTTCTATGTGGGGTTCTAGTTATTGTATTTCTACGTTTTTTTTGTTTGGATGATCTCCAATTAGAGGCAGCTGGTCATCGTTGTCTCTAATTGGGGATCATATTTAAGTGGTTGTTTTTCCCACCTGGGTTTGTGGGAGATTATTTTGAGTAAGTGTATGTTGCACCTCTTCGTCACGGTTTGCTGTTTTGTTCATTAGTTTATTTGTATGTCTTGCATAGTTTCACAGTTATAATAAAATGTGGAACGATACACAGGCTGCGCTTTGGTCCTATTCTTCATCCCAAGAAGTATGTCAAAGTTCCGGTACAAATGAGGCCGGCTATATGCACCATGTCTCCAGTGCGCATTCACAGCCCAGTGCGTCCTCTGCCAGCGCCCCGCACTTGCCGGGCTAAAGTGAGCATCCAGCCAGGACGGATTGTGCCAGCCCTATGCTCCAGACCTCCAGTGCGCCTCCACAGCCCAGTACGCCCTGTTACTGCTCCTCGCACTCGCCCTGAAGTGCATGTCACCAGTCTGGGGCCACCTGTCCCGGCTTCACGCACTAGGCCTTCAGTGAGTCTCTCCAGTCCGGTGTGTCCTGTTCCTGCTCCCCGCACTCGCCCTGAGGTGCGTGTTACCAGTCTGGCGCCACCTGTGCCAGCCCCACGCATCAGGCCTCCGGTGCGCCTGCCCAGTCCGGGGCTTCCGGCGACGGCCCCCAGTCCGGGGCTTCCGGCGACGGCCCCCAGTCCGGGGCTTCCGGCGACGGCCCCCAGTCCGGGGCTTCCGGCGACGGCCCCCAGTCCGGGGCTTCCGACGACGGCCCCCAGTCCGGAGCCTCCGGCGGCGGTCCGCAGTCCAACGCCTCCTGCGATGATCCACGGTCCGGTGACACGAAAGCGGAGGGATCAGCTAGCGGAGCGGGGGCTACGCCCCGAACCGGAGCCGCCTCCTATGCTGGTGGATAAGCAGGATGTGAGGGTTCTTCGTCCCGCACCAGAACCGCCTCCGATGCAGGAGGATCCGTGGGATAGGAAGGTTCTTCATCCTGCACCAGAGCCGCCACCGACATTAGACACCCACCCTAACCCTCCCTGTTTTTTTTTGTTGTTGTTTGGGGTTGTGCGTTCGGAGTCCGCACCTTTGGGGGGGGGGGGGGGGGGGGTACTGTCACGTCCTGACCATAGAAAGCTTTTATTTTTATATGGTAGAGTAGGTCAGGGCGTGACAGAGGGTTTTGTCTAGTTTACTTGTCTATGTTGGTTCTAGTTTCTTTTTTCTATGTTGGGGTTTTGTCTAGTTTATGTATTTCTATGTGGGGTTCTAGTTGTACTTCTATGTTTTTGGGGGGGGATAATCTCCAATTAGAGGCAGCTGGTCTTCGTTGTCTCTAATTGGGGATCATATTTAAGTGGTTGTTTTTCCCACCTGGGTTTGTGGGAGATTATTTTGAGTAAGCGTATGTTGCACCTCTTCGTCACGGTTTGTTGTTTTGTTCATTAGTTTATTTGTATGTCTTGCATAGTTTCACAGTTTAAATAAAATGTGGAACGATACACATGCTGCGCTTTGGTCCCATTCTTCAGACAGCCGTGACACATGATGCTTCACACAAGCTTAATACCAAAAGATGTTCTAAAATACTCCTATTTCATGCCAGACACTACTTAGAATGTGACGTCTGCAATGCAAATTTGATATCAGTGAGAGAAACAATAGGGAAAACAGATGTTATAGTGTGTAGAATTGTCACATAACAAGGCATAATACAACATAACATTTCTACTTATATAAGGTAGCCTAGTCTATATTGTAAACTGGGTGGTTTGAGCCCTGAATGGCTGACAGCCATGGTATATCAGACCTTATACCACGGGTACGACAAAGCATTTATTTTTACTACTGAAATTACGTTGGTAACCAGTTTGTAATAATAAGGCACCTCGGGGATTTGTGGTATTTGGCCAATATACCACGGCTAAGGGCTGTACCCAGGCACTCTGCGTTGCATCGTGCGGAACAGCCCTTACCCGTGGAATATTAGCAATATACCACACCCCCTCTGGCCTTATTGCTTAAATATAACACTTCCACTAATCACAAACACACACAGGGTTGGGTAGGTTACTTTCTAAATGTAATCCGTTACAATTACTAGTTACCTGTCCAAAATTGTAATCAGTCATATAACTTTTGGATAACCTAAACTCAAGTAACGGAAATCTGATTACTTTGTTAGTTTTTAATTACTTTCCCATTATGAATCAGAATCACCTTTATTCGCCAAGTATACTCAGAATTGTACTTGGTGATATGGTGCTGCTAGTGATAGACAACATTTAGAGACATACAGTTGTTCGGTTTATGTTCCCATTTATATATAAAAAAATAAATATCATGTTTACATACAAGTATTCAGACCCTTTAAATCAGTACTTTGTTGAAGCACCTTTGGCAATGATTACAGCGTCGAGTCTTCTTAGGTATGACGCTACAAGCTTGGCACACCTGTGTTTGGGTAGTTTCTCCCATTCTTCTCTGCAGATCCTGTCAAGTTGGATGGGGAGTGTTGCTGCAGAGCTATTTTTAGGTCTATCCAGAGATGTTGATCGGGTTCAAGTCCGGGCTCCAGCTGGGCCACTCAAGGACATTCAGAGACTTGTCCCGAAGCCACTCCTGTGTAATCTTGACTGTGTGCTTTGGGTCTTTTTTCCTGTTGGAAGGTGAACCTTCGCCCCAGTCTGAGGTCCTGAGCGCTCTGGAGCAAGTTTTCATTAAGCAGCTCTCTGTACTTTGCTCTGTCCCTGCTGATGAAAAACATCCCCACAGCATGATGCTGCCACCACCATGCTTCACTGTAGGAATGGTGCAAGGTTTCCTCCAGGCGTGCCATTTCGCATTCAGGCCAAAGAGTTCAATCTTGTTTCTCATGGCCTGAGAGGCTTTAGTTGCCTTTTGGCAAACTCCAAGCGGGCTGTCATGTGCCTTTTACTGAGGAGTGGCTTCCGTCTGGCCACTCTACCGTAAAGGCCTGATTGGTGGAATGCTGCAGAGATTGTTGTCCTTCTGCAAGGTTCTCCCATCTCCACAGAGGAACTCTAGAGCTCTGTCAGAGTGACCATCGGTGTCACGTCCAGGTCAGGGCGTGACTGGGGGGTTAGTATAGTTTATTATTTCTATGTGGGGTTCTAGGTTTGTTTTTCTATGTTGGTGATTGTGTATGATTCCAATTAGAGGCAGCTGGTAATCGTTGTCTCTAATTGGGGGTCATACTTAAGTAGCATGTTTTCCACCTGTGGGTTATGGGATATTGTATTTTGAGCAAGTGTATGTAGCACCGCTGTAGTCACGGTTCGTTGTTCGTTTATTGTTTTTGTTAAGTTTCACTATTAATAAATTATGTGGAACACTACTCCTGCTGCGCCTTGGTCCGATCATTCCAACGAACGTGACAATCGGGTTCTTGGTCACCTCGCAGTTTGGCCGGGTGGCCAGCTCTAGGAAGAGACTTGGTGGTTCCAAACTTCTTCCATTTAAGAATGAGGGAGGCCACTGTGTTCTTGGGGACCTTCAATGCTGTAGAAACGTTTTTGGTACTAATCCTCAGATTTGTGCTTTGACACAATCCTGTCTCGGAGCTCTAAGGATAATTCCTTTGACCTCATTGCTTGGTTTTTGCTCTAACAGGCACTGTCAACTGTGGGACCTTATATAGACAGGTGTGTGCCTTTCCAAATTATGTCCAATCAATTGAATTTATCACAGTTGGACTCCAATCAAGTTGTTGAATCATCTCAAGGATGATTAATGGAACAGGATGCACCTGTCTCAATTTCGAGTCTCATAGCAAAGGGTCTGAATACATATGCAAATAAGGTACTTCTGTTTTTTATTTTTAATACATTTGCTCACATTTTTTAAAACTTATTTTCGCTTTGTCATTATGGGGTATGGTGTGTAGATTGCTGAGGAAATATTTTTTACAGTATTTTACAGTAATTACAAGGGATTGGTGCAAGCAAGTTGGCTGCTAGGTAAAATGTTTACACATTACAGTATATGAACACATATTTTGTGTTTTATATCACTTGCACTTCTAGAGGTCATAGCAAAGGCTTCCAAACTGGCAGCTACCACAGGGCAAAAACAGACCAAAGGGACATGGCAAAAATTCAACCATTAAAGAGTTAAGACTTGCTGCCACTCCAATCTGTCCCCTATACAAATTGAGGGGGCACTATAATCACATAGGAGTTAAATTGTTACAGCATTCTCACTCGTGGGTGCAACAAATACAATGTATGTAGCCTCTTACAAGGCACTCCTCAAAATATGTTAATGAGCCAGAAACAACAATACCATGCACCTAGTGGTCAAAAGGTTTTTGGGGCTCCAAAGATACGGTACGGTACTGTATTTTGTGGGGTGGTATTACAGTACCATTCCAAATATAGCAATTCTTTCCCCTCCCACAACCTTTCCCCCAACGCACCATCATTTACAGAATGCTGCAGTAAAACGTTTGAGTATTTGACTTTTGATAATATGCCAAATTACCATATAATGACAGTTATCCGTTACAGTGAACGTAACTGATTACATTTTTTTGTTATCAGATTACATGTAATCTGTTACTCCCCAACCCTGGACACACACACATCTTTGTTTTACTATCCTTGTGGGGACCATAAAATGTATTCCCATTCAAATCGTATTGTCCCTAACCCACCCTAATTGTAACCCTTTCCCTAAATTTAACCCCTAGCATGCTCACTAAACTGGCAGCCTTTGTGCATGAGCGTTGCAAAATAAATGTACACATACGTTATTCAATAATATCATGCAAATTGCTCGCTCGTGTCAACGGCATCTGTGTAGCGAGGTGTTAAAATCGAACGTGGTTCTATTTTAGACTCTTGGCAGGCTGTAAATCCCACCTCTTCATTGGTTTTTATCAGCCTACTAACCCATGTGGGTGATTGAAAGATGAACAAGATCCACACTCCAGTCCAGTTGGTGGCGGTAAGGCAACTGAAGTTGGTTTCCAACCGCCATATATAATCCACAGAAGGAGAAGAAGCAAGATGGAGAGATTAATCAAAGAAAACTAACTTAAAAAACTAACTAGGTTCCCCCTTTTATCTGTGGATTAATTGTCGGAGTAGAGAACACACGATTTTGTATGACTCAACATGGTTAAAAATTCTACAAAGATCCAGCAAAAAAAGGACCATTGCATTTCAGGTACAATAACAACCCAATGTTATCTCCCAGGACAAATTATCTCAAACTATAGATGGTATCTGCCTTCTCCCTACAGTTTTCAGCAGTTAGTTTCGCCCACGACTGCCTCATGTGAACTACAATCCGACGCTGTTTTAACATTTAGAAATGTCAATAACCATTGCTTGCAATATGGCTTTCTAAACATATATGGATGGCCCTTGTCTTTCATCAGTGAGAAAGAATCTTTAAAATCTAAAAGATACACTTACTGTATCTTCCGTCTGTTTTCCGTAAACAAGCGCTGTAACATGGAGATATTGCCGAGTGTGAATACAAACCCTTTAAAGGTGTGAATCAATTTAACCTTTCGTTTTTAGAAAATGATGAAAGATAAGGCCCTTATGCTTCCAAAACCATACCGCAAGCGATGTGTGTTAAGGTTCAGACTGAATGTTGGGGCTCTTAACTAAACTTAGCACAAAAGACTCCAATGTCCAATATAATGGAACTGAGAGTCATGATCAAGGAAAAATTTGCTACTGTAGCAACAGCAAAGCTAAATGTCCATGAACGTTTCATGTGTGTTTCAACCTGGCCTAAATTAATAGTTGGTTCACAGTTGGTTTTCGTATTTTAACCGGCGTGTCATGAGAACGTCTGATGGGGATAGACAAAAATCAACATGCGCACGATGGCATACGCGCAGAGATGGTTTGGTCAAGGTGTAAGCCTAAAATAGCCTTTTTCCTCATGGGGACCAGCGAAATGTCCCCACTTGTCAGAATTGTCCTTGTTTAACTATCCTTGTGAAGACTGCTGGTCCCCACAATGATAGTAAAACCAAGCGTGCACACACACACACACACACACACACATTTGCATTTGGGTCAAATGGTGTTTCCTGTGTTGTGGGTATGTTATCCCTTATCATTAAACTGATTGTCAATGCACTGCACATTCATGGAATGACCCTAAATGTAATTCACCTCAGTATTGTAAAGGACATGTATGGCTTACTCATGCTGGAGATAAATGACATGCCTAAACTTTGACTCAATGAGACTTGTCTGGAAAATGTGTCTACAAAGCAACTCTGATGTCAATGGGAACAAGCTGAAAAAAAAGTGAAGTAGATAGAGGTCCTAGATAGACCTAGATATTTTTCCCTAGCAAACAGAAGCAGTATTCGTCTCTTGGTCTTCAATCTGCAGTCATCTGCATCTGATCAAGCCATCTCTTGAATGTATTCCCTACATGGTTCTATTTCTATCAACACTGTAGACCAAAGGACTCTGAATTGCGCTTAAGGGTGCTATACAGGCTAGTATTTACACCTCAATCACACCTACAGCGTCATTGTATTTTGGTACTACAGAAGTACATTCATTTCCAAAGGAATGCTGCGTTTACCTTGCAGCATTGCTTTGCATAGGCAGTTGCAGTGCGTTCTGTGTGGTGCATATGTTGGATTTATCGAATGTATGCATGAAACTGTATGCTTAGATGGTTTGACAGAAATGGTAGCAGGTGAATGTTGAAATTTCATTCCACATACAGTACCAGTCAAAAGTTTGGACACACCTACTTATTCAAAGGTTTTTCTTTATTTTTACTATTTTCTACATTGTAGAATAATAGTGAAGACATCAAAACTATGAAATAACACATATGGAATCATGTAGTAACCAAAAAAGTGTTACATCAAAATACATTTTATATTTTTAACAAATTTTTGGTTACTACACCATTTTGTGCAATGACGCTGTTGGTGTGATGGATGCGTTAGGCACTAGTCAAGGCTCTGAGGCACAGGTCACTCAACCCAGATTAAGCCTACTGTACCTGGGCACAGAGGTATTCCCAGAGGAGAGGTTGCTTTTTGAAATCTATATCCAAGAAACCAAACTTGCCATCAAGTTGCTTTAAATCAACTCATCAAATTGCAGCATTTCGGAGTGCAAGATCCCTGAGCGTGGCTCAAACCTGGGTCACCATGATCGAGGGCAAGAGTCGTGACTGCTGCTCCAAGAAACCTAACTTGTTTGGTAGAACAGTTATCAGTCTTATGAACACTAGGCTTGCTACCCTTAAAAAAGCTACCTACCCCAAACAAACTTTCTTTCAAGTCCCTTCAAACGTCTGACATGACGAGGTCATCTTCACGTCTGACACCATTGTAGCATGTCACCAGGAGTGTGTCCTCAAGCAATGCTTGAACCGGGTTGCTTTGTCCCATGGCAGCGGCTTTTGACACCTGGACCTGCTCGAAGAAAGCTAGTCCCCTTGGGGGAGCGGTTATTGGTCTTATCAACACTAGGTTTGTTGGGTTTGTTAAAATATTTACATCCCATGTGACACTGACCCCTCAGTGACATCTATAAAAAAACGAGTGAGGAATAAGTAGGAACAAATAGCCTTGGATATTACGCACACACTGTGTTTATTTTCAGCAAACTTAACATGTGTAAATATGTGTATGAACATAACAAGATTCAACAACTGAGACATAAACTGAACAAGTTCTACAGACATGTGACTAACAGAAATGGAATAATGTGTCCCTGAACAAAGGGGGGGGGGTCAAAATCAAAAGTAACAGTCAGTATCTGGTGTGGCCACCAGCTGCATTAAGTACTGCAGTGCATCTCCTCCTCATGGACTGCACCAGATTTGCCAGTTCTTGCTGTGAGATGTTACCCCACTCTTCCACCAAGGCACCTGCAAGTTCCCAGACATTTCTGGGGGAATGGCCCTAGCCCTCACCCTCTGATCCAACAGGTCCCAGACGTGCTCAATGGGATTGAGATCCAGGCTCTTCGCTGGCCATGGCAGAACACTGCCATTTCTGTCTTGCAGGAGATCACGCACAGAACGAGCAGTATGGCTGGTGGCATTGTAACGCTGGAGGGTCATGTCAGGATGAGCCTGCAGGAAGGGTACCACATTAGGGAGGAGGATGTCTTCCCTGTAACGCACAGCGTTGAGATTGCCTGCAATGACAACAAGCTCAGTCCGATGATGCTGTGACACACCGCCCCAGACCATGAAGGACCCTCCACCTCCAAACCGCTCCCGCTCCAGAGTAACGCTCATTCCTTCGGCGATAAACGCGAATCCAACCATCACCCCTGGTGAGACAAAACCGTGACTCGTCAGTGAAGAGCCCTTTTTGCCAGTCCTGTCTGATCCAGAGACGGTGGGTTTGTGCCCATAGGCGACATTGTTGCCGGTGATGTCTGGTGAGGACCTGCCTAACAACAGGCCTACAAGCCCTCAGTCCAGCCTCTCTCAGCCTATCGCGGACAGTCTGAGCACTGATGGAGGGATTGTGCATTCCTGGTGTAATTCGGGCAGTTGTTGTTGCCATCCTGTACCTGTCCCGCAGGTGTGATGTTCGGATGTACCGATCCTGTGCAGGTGTTGTTATATGTGGTCTGCCACTGCGAGGACGATCAGCTGTCTGTCCTGTCTCCCTTTAGCGCTGTCTTAGGCGTCTCGCAGTACGGACATTGCAGACTGGCCACATCCGCAGTCCTCATGCCTCCTTGCAGTATGCCTAAGGCACATTCACGCAGATGAGCAGGGACCGTGGGCATCTTTCTTTTGGTGTTTTTCAGAGTACGTAGAAAGGCCTCTTTAGTGTCCTAAGTTTTCATAACTGTGACCTTAATTGCCTACCGTCTGTAAGCTGTTAGTGTCGTAATGACCGTTCCACAGGTGCATGTTCATTAATTGTTCATGGTTCATTGAACAAGTATGGGAAACAGGGTTTAAACCCTTTACAATGAAGATCTGTGAAGTTATTTGTATTTTTACGCATTATCTTTGAAAGACAGGGTCCTGAAAAAGGGACGTTTCTTTGTTTGCTGAGTTTATATGTGTATATATAGACTGTGATTGCATAAATTGCTTCTAATTTAATCTATCATACACACTAATAACAAATGGTTCTATATAGTGCAAAATAGATTTCTTCCTTTAGCGGATCTTTTTATGGTGCTATGAAGAACCCTTTCCAAAGGTTCTTTAACCTGTTGGAGGTAGGGGGCAGTATTTACACGGCCGGATAAAAAACGTACCCGATTTTATCTGGTTACTACTCCTGCCCAGTAACTAGAATATGCATATAATTATTGGCTTTGGATAGAAAACACCCTAAAGTTTCTAAAACTGTTTGAATGGTGTCTGTGAGTATAACAGAACTCATATGGCAGGCAAAAACCTGAGAAGGTTTCATACAGGAAGTGGCCTGTCTGACAAGGAGTCGTTCTTCTTGTCTCTGTTTATTGAAGAGTGGGGATCTTAGCTGTAACGTGACACTTCCTACGGCTTCCATAGGCTCTCAGAGCCCGGGAAAAAGTTGAACGATGACGAGGCAGCCTCTGGCTGAAACACATAATCGCCTTTGCCAAGTGGCCGATAAGAGGACAAAGTAATTAGGCGCGTGCCCGATTCGACCCCGTGCTGTATTTTCTTTCGGCTGTTTACCTAATTGCAGATTCCCAGTCGGAATATTATCGCTTTTTTACGAGAAAAATGGCATAAAAATTGATTTTAAACAGCGGTTGACATGCTTCGAAGTACGGTAATGAAATATTTAGAAATCTTTTGTCACGAAATGCGCCGTGCGCGTGACCGTTATTTACCATTGGGATAGTGTCTTGAACGCACGAACAAAACGCCGCTGATGGAACATAACTATGGATTATTTTGGACCAAACCTACATTTGTTATTGAAGTAGAAGTCCTGGGAGTGCATTCTGACGAAGAACAGGAAAGGTAATCAAACTTTTCTAATAGTAAATCTGATTTTGGTGAGTGCTAAACTTGGTGGGTGTCTAAATAGCTAGCCCTGTGATGCCGGGCTATCTACTTAGAATATTGCAAAATGTGCTTTCACCAAAAAGCTATTTTAAAATCGGACATATCGAGTGCATAGAGGAGTTCTGTATCTATAATTCTTAAAATAATTGTTATGCTTTTTGTGAACGTTTATCGTGAGTAATTTAGTAAATTGTTAGTAAATTCATCGGAAGTTTGCGGGGGGTATGCTAGTTCTGAACGTCACATGCTAATGTAAAAAGCTGTTTTTTGATATAAATATGAACTTGATTGAACAAAACATGCATGTATTGTATAACATAATGTCCTAGGTGTGTCATCTGATGAAGATCATCAAAGGTTAGTGCTGCATTTAGCTGTCTTCTGGGTTTTTGTGACATTATATGCTAGTTTGAAAAATGGGTGTCTGATTATTTCTGGCTGGGTACTCTGCAGACATAATCTAATGTTTTGCTTTCGTTGTAAAGCCTTTTTGAAATCGGACAGTGTGGTTAGATTAACGAGAGTCTTGTCTTTAAATAGCTGTAAAATAGTCATATGTTTGAGAAATTGAAGTAATAGCATTTCTAAGGTATTTGAAAATCGCGCCACAGGATTCAACTGGCTGTTACGTAGGTGGGACGATTTGGTGCCACCTGCCCTAGAGAGGTTAAAGAACCATTAAAAAAAGGTTAGAGCATCAAAAAGGGTTCTGCAACCTTTTTTGGTGCCACAGAGAACCCTTTTTAATTAATCTTTATAGATCCTTAATAGAGAAAGGTTCTATTAAGAACCTTTCTCAACATCAAAGGTTCTTCAAATAACCATTTGAAGAACCATACAGGGGCTCTTATTCTGGTTAGCCAAACAGTAAAACACATCATTTACTGGCAGCCAGTTCCCTTTATAAAAAAAGTACAGCATGTTTCGATAAATTTCAAAGAAACTTTGGTTTAACAGTAGATTACTGTAAAGAAGTGCTGTTTCCTGTGGTGGATGAATCAGAATTAGATGGGTAACATAGATAATTAAGATGTTTTATTAGTATAATATGATTATGTGAGATACTTGTCATTAGAAAGTGTCCTTTGGACTCTGGTATGTTTCAGTTGCACGTTTCCCTTAGCTGGGGCTCAGTCATTTGGGGCCCGGAGAGGGTAGAGGTCAAACTTGTTTTTTATATGTGAATGTGTCTTTACCTATTCTTAAACCATGTGAAGGGATGGCGTGATTAATGGGGAACCAATGACTTGTCTCCACAATGTCTGTGAGCAAGTCACTCCCTCCTTTTCTTTATTGTGGGGAGGTTTATGGCAGTGTCTGGGACCATCGTATGTCCTCTCTTAGATCTCGCACTTATCCTGTGATAGTATATGGCCTAGAGGTCACTCCCCTCAGTGAGCTTGTCCAGGAGTGGGGTCAAGAGGGGGTTTGCTTGAGATGGGAGTATCTAGAGTTGACAATTGATATATGCCATTGGATGAAATGGTGTTTTTGTTCTATGAAGTACCAGGGACGAGATTAGAACCTCGTCATTAGGGATCAAACTGAACGATAATTTAAAGCGAATGCTATCTGGCTGTAGATACTCCTCTCTAAAGTAAACAGTCTTTCTTTGTGAACCGTTCCTAACTATCTGTGGTTTGTCATGTCAAAAGGGGGTGGATATTTGGGTATAAAATATCTCAGTAGCCATTGTGTTGGAACCTTCCTGGTTCATTCCAGAGAGTGCTTTTGCAAAAGTATCTTAAGTATTAAAGATGTAGTTTAACTCAGACTGGTGTGTTTGTAACTCTCCTCATTTGGTAATGCAGAAATTAGCCACCACACTCCCCGGAACAATTGTTTATTTATTTTTTAGATGTCCAAGAGAATCCGACATCCTCCCCAGACCTAGTGCTGTTGCTCTAGGTCTGGGATTTCCGAGACTACTATCTATCACTAGCTAACAGGGAAGAAGTACAACCTAAATGGCTCCTAGCCTCCCATACATAGGCTACTTTCTGCCCCTACACTGTAGAATATACAGTAACTTACTGGTAGCAATTAGCCAGTAAATAACAGTAATGTATTTTACAGTACAACTACTGTAATCCATTTTATGGCATTCCATTTTATTGCACCCACATTTTTACTGTAATCAAATGTACAGTATATTGTTGGAATTACTGAATGTAGCGACATATTACCCAGTGTTCTTTGCTAGTTTTCATTTTTGGTCATTTAGTCAGCACTCCTTATCAATTTAAAGGCAGGGCATTCAAACAAGGTTGATTTAAAGAATATATCCCAGTCATAGCAAGTAAAATATTTCTGTAACTGTTGTTGTAGTTAAGGATAAATTGGTCAACAAAATTATTGTATTTACAACAAGATATCTTATTATATATCTCTTACTATCTCTGGATAGTGCCAATACAATACTGAGATATTCATGCTAACTTGATACCAGAGCAATGAAACACAGTACAATACAGTAAAAGTGTAAACGTTAAGAAAACAATTTATACAGGATTTTACTGCAATTACAAGTGATTAAAGCAAGCAGGTTTGCATTTGCATTTTACAACATATTAATAATTACTAGGTGTTTTATATCACTTGCACATCTAGAGGCCTAAACAAAGGCTTCCAAACTGGCCATGATTACAGGGCAAAACATATCGAATGGATATGGGTAAATATCCAACCATTAAAAGGTGTAAGACCCTCTACCAATCTGATCTGTGCCCTATATATACACTGTACTGAACAAAAATATAAACACAACATGTAAAGTGTTGGTCCCATGTTTCATGAGCTGAAATAAAAGATCTCAGAAATGTTCCATATGCACAAAAAGGTTATTTCTCTCGATTTTTGTGCCAATTTTTTTTTACATCCCTGTTAGTGCGCATTTCTCCTTTGCCAAGATAATTCATCAACCTGACAGGTGTGGCATATCAAGAAGCTTATTAAACAGCATGATCATTACACAGGTTCACCTGGGGACAATAAAAGGGTACTCTAAAATGTGCAGTTTTATCACAAAACAAAATGCCACAGATGTCATAAGTTTTGAGGGAGTGTGCAATTGGAATGCTGACTGCAGGAATAGTGCCAATACAATACTGTCCAACAGAGCTGTTGCCACGGAATTTAATGTTTCTGCCTACCATATGCCGCCTCCAACGTCATTTTAGAGAATTTGGTTGTACGTCCAACAGGCCTCACAACTTCAGACCACGTGTAACCATGCCATCCCGGGACCTCTACATCCAGTTTCTTCACCTGCGGGATAGTCTGAGGAAGGGGGGCATTCTGAGGAGTATTTATATCTGTAATAAGACATTTTGTGGGGAGAAACTCATTCTGATTGGCTGGGCCTGGCTCCCCAGTTGGTGGGCCACTGCCCACCCATGGCTGCATCCCTGCCCAGTCATGTGAAATCCATAGATTTGGGCCTACTGAATTTATTTAAATTCACTGATTTCCTTCAATGAACTGTAACTCAGTAAAATTTTAGAATGTGTTGCATATATAGTTTTTGTTCAGTATACATTTAATTGTTAGGCAACTACTAACACATATGAATTAAATTGGTGTAGGACTCTCACTAATGGGTGAAACAAATATAGCCACTTACAAGGAACGCCTTAAATATGTTAATGAGTCAATGATTCTTTCTCCTCCCACAATGCACCATAATTTACAGTATGCTGAAGTAAATATATAGCAAAACAACTATACAGTACTTTATTGTTGAATTGTATTCAAAATGATATCTGCAATTGCTAATAGTGAATATTTAACTGTATAATACAGCATACCAACTGATATTTGATGTTTATATGACTTGCCTTAACAAAGGCTTCTAAACTGACAGTGACTACAGAGCAAAAGGATATGGTTTGCTTAAAGGTTTGAGACTTACTGCCTTTCAAATCAAACCAAATCAAATGTATTTATATAGCCCTTCTTACATCAGCTGATATCTCAAAGTGCTGTACAGAAACCCAGCCTAAAACCCCAAACGGCAAGCAATGCAGGAGTAGAAGCACGGTGGCTAGGAAAAACTCCCTAGAAAGGCCAAAACCTAGGAAGAAACCTAGAGAGGAACCAGGCTATGAGGGGTGGCCAGTCCTCTTCTGGCTGTGGCGGGTGGAGATTATAACAGCACATGGCCTGGATGTTCAAATGTTCATAAATGACCAGCATAAATGACCTTTCCGGTCTGTCTTCTACATAAATGTAATTGCTAGGGAACCACTACCACATATCACTTTAATTGGTACAACAAATATAGCCTCTTACAAGACACGTCTTAAAATATGTTACTGAGTGAGAAGCAACAATACCATGCACCCACTACTTTTCAAAAGGCACACAAAAAATGCAGTATGGTACTGTATTCTTAATTACAGTAAATTACTGGCAGCAATTGGCTGTAGAGTTACAGGACAAGAATTGTAGAATTCCTAAAATACAGTATATTACCGTATTCTGTGGGGGTACATCAATCTCACGGGTGCAACAAATATAGCCTCTTGTCACAAACCGGCTCGAAGCCCGTAACAAAAAGGGAGACAATGTGGAGATAAGGAATAACAAAAATATATTTTATTAACAGAGGTAACCTATATCCAAATAAACAATAGTGTGTGTGTGGTCAGTAATGTAAGTGAGTGGTTGCGTGTATAGATGTGTTGAAAGATGCCAAAGCAAGCAAGCAAACAAAGCAAGCAAGCAAAATAAACCAACAAACAATCCAGCCTCATAAAAATGCCACATCCAAAATCAAACAGTGTGTCTGCATGGAGAGAGTCTCCTCAATGAATGGGGAAAAGGTATATTTATCCCGGGACACACCCGGGCCAAGGTGTGTCCCATTTTGCTGACGACTTCCCAGCTCCACCCACCGACATCCTAATAAGGAAAACAGCAAAGAGAAAGAATTTGGCAGACAGAGCGGGAGGGGCATCACATTCTTACAAGGCAGGCCTTAAAATATTTTAATGAGTACTGTTGATTATTACTGTAAAACACATTTACAGTATTTTACTGTGCATTCTACAGGGTTTTACTGTTAAAATGACAGAAAGGTCTTACAGTGTGCTGTGAAACAATGGTATTTTACTGTGCATTCTACGGTAATATACTGTATTCAGTTAACAGTATCATACTGTTGATTAATACAGTATGTTATTAATAAAATTACAAAAAACGGCTAACAGAGTAACATTACATAAATAATCACTAAATAATACAGTGATGGAAAAAAGTATTTGATCCCCTGCTGATTTTGTACGTTTGCCCACTGACAAAGAAATGATCAGTCTATAATTTTAATGGTAGTGTAATGGTTGTCGTCTGGAATGGAGGACCAAAACGCAGCAGGAATATGGATGCTCATCTTGTATTTATTTAAAAATAAAAGAGAACACCAAAATAACAAAATTAAGAACTCACGAACAACAAAACAGTCTTGTCATGCTCACACACGCAAAACAAGAAAAAAAAAAATCTCCCACAACACTACACCAAACAATTACCCATATATAGGACTCTCAATCAACGAGAAAGCACCTGCCTCCAATTGAGAGTCCAACCCCCCCATTAACCTACACATAGAAATACACAAACCCAGAAAGAACATAAAGTACAAAACATAGAACATAAACCAAAACCCGGAAATAATAAATCAAATGCCCTACTAAATAAACCAC